>NW_026701453.1:0-88806 GCF_030435755.1 Ochotona princeps | reverse complement strand
CCACAAGAACCACTCGGCTGATCCTTCTTCAATATGCCCTTCACCAACATGCAGTGTTTCCTTGATTGAATTAGCTCTCACACCAATATTTGCGTCTAGAGCCTTTGCATTGAGGGCTATCTGAAAATGGCTGTGGCGCTGAAGTTGCCTGTGAATGTGGAGTTGGTGGCATGTGAAACCCGCATGTGGAGCATTCGTTTGTGTGGGATGCTCTACCAGGTTCATTTCAGTCCTAGCCATACAAAGGGCACTAAGCATAGAGCGTGAAAACTGAGTTTCCTTGAGAGCTGCTTGGAAGCCTGATGGTGTGTGAAGTTAGTGAGCCAAATGGAGTTGTTCTCCGACAAGAACCACTCTGCTGATCCTTCTTCAATATGCCCTTCACCAACATGCAGTGTTTCCTTGATTGCATTAGCTCTCACACCAATATTTGCATCTAGAGCCTTTGCATTGAGGGCTATCTGAAAACGGCTGTGGCGCTGAAGTTGCCTGTGAATGTGGAGTTGGTGGCATGTGAAACCCGCATGTGGAGCATTCGTTTGTGCGGGATGCTGACCAAGCTTCATTTCAGTCCTAGGCACACAAAGAGCACTAAGCATAGAGTGTGAAAACTGAGTTTCCTTGAGAGCTGCTTGGAAGCAGGATGGTGTGTGAAGTTAGTGAGCCAAATGGAGTTGTTCTCCCACAAGAACCACTCGGCTGATCCTTCTTCAATATGCCCTTCACCAACATGCAGTGTTTCCTTGATTGAATTAGCTCTCACACCAATATTTGCGTCTAGAGCCTTTGCATTGAGGGCTATCTGAAAATGGCTGTGGCGCTGAAGTTGCCTGTGAATGTGGAGTTGGTGGCATGTGAAACCCGCATGTGGAGCATTCGTTTGTGTGGGATGCTCTACCAGGTTCATTTCAGTCCTAGCCATACAAAGGGCACTAAGCATAGAGCGTGAAAACTGAGTTTCCTTGAGAGCTGCTTGGAAGCCTGATGGTGTGTGAAGTTAGTGAGCCAAATGGAGTTGTTCTCCCACAAGAACCACTCTGCTGATCCTTCTTCAATATGCCCTTCACCAACATGCAGTGTTTCCTTGATTGCATTAGCTCTCACACCAATATTTGCATCTAGAGCCTTTGCATTGAGGGCTATCTGAAAACGGCTGTGGCGCTGGAGTTGCCTGTGAATGTGGAGTTGGTGGCATGTGAAACCCGCATGTGGAGCATTCGTTTGTGCGGGATGCTGACCAAGCCTCATTTCAGTCCTAGGCACACAAACAGCACTAAGCATAGAGTGTGAAAACTGAGTTTCCTTGAGAGCTGCTTGGAAGCAGGATGGTGTGTGAAGTTAGTGAGCCAAATGGAGTTGTTCTCCCACAAGAACCACTCGGCTGATCCTTCTTCAATATGCCCTTCACCAACATGCAGTGTTTCCTTGATTGAATTAGCTCTCACACCAATATTTGCGTCTAGAGCCTTTGCATTGAGGGCTATCTGAAAATGGCTGTGGCGCTGAAGTTGCCTGTGAATGTGGAGTTGGTGGCATGTGAAACCCGCATGTGGAGCATTCGTTTGTGTGGGATGCTCTACCAGGTTCATTTCAGTCCTAGCCATACAAAGGGCACTAAGCATAGAGCGTGAAAACTGAGTTTCCTTGAGAGCTGCTTGGAAGCCTGATGGTGTGTGAAGTTAGTGAGCCAAATGGAGTTGTTCTCCCACAAGAACCACTCTGCTGATCCTTCTTCAATATGCCCTTCACCAACATGCAGTGTTTCCTTGATTGCATTAGCTCTCACACCAATATTTGCATCTAGAGCCTTTGCATTGAGGGCTATCTGAAAACGGCTGTGGCGCTGGAGTTGCCTGTGAATGTGGAGTTGGTGGCATGTGAAACCCGCATGTGGAGCATTCGTTTGTGCGGGATGCTGACCAAGCTTCATTTCAGTCCTAGGCACACAAACAGCACTAAGCATAGAGTGTGAAAACTGAGTTTCCTTGAGAGCTGCTTGGAAGCAGGATGGTGTGTGAAGTTAGTGAGCCAAATGGAGTTGTTCTCCCACAAGAACCACTCGGCTGATCCTTCTTCAATATGCCCTTCACCAACATGCAGTGTTTCCTTGATTGAATTAGCTCTCACACCAATATTTGCGTCTAGAGCCTTTGCATTGAGGGCTATCTGAAAACGGCTGTGGCGCTGAAGTTGCCTGTGAATGTGGAGTTGGTGGCATGTGAAACCCGCATGTGGAGCATTCGTTTGTGTGGGATGCTCTACCAGGTTCATTCCTAGATAATGCAGTCAAAGGGCACTAAGCATAGATTGTGAAAACTGAGTTTCCTTGAGAGCTGCTTGGAAGCCTGATGGTGTGTGAAGTTAGTGAGCCAAATGGAGTTGTTCTCCCACAAGAACCACTCGGCTGATCCTTCTTCAATATGCCCTTCACCAACATGCAGTGTTTCCTTGATTGAATTAGCTCTCACACCAATATTTGCGTCTAGAGCCTTTGCATTGAGGGCTATCTGAAAACGGCTGTGGCGCTGAAGTTGCCTGTGAATGTGGAGTTGGTGGCATGTGAAACCCGCAAGTGGAGCATTCGTTTGTGTGGGATGCTCTACCAGGTTCATTTCACTCCTAGCCATACAAAGGGCACTAAGCATAGAGTGTGAAAACTGAGTTTCCTTGAGAGCTGCTTGGAAGCCTGATGGTGTGTGAAGTTAGTGAGCCAAATGGAGTTGTTCTCCCACAAGAACCACTCGGCTGATCCTTCTTCAATATGCCCTTCACCAACATGCAGTGTTTCCTTGATTGAAGTAGCTCTCACACCAATATTTGCGTCTAGAACCTTTGCATTGAGGGCTATCTGAAAACGGCTGTGGCGCTGAAGTTGCCTGTGAATGTGGAGTTGGTGGCATGTGAAACCCGCAAGTGGAGCATTCGTTTGTGTGGGATGCTCTACCAGGTTCATTCCTAGATAATGCACTCAAAGAGCACTAAGCATAGAGTGTGAAAACTGAGTTTCCTTGAGAGCTGCTTGGAAGCCTGATGGTGTGTGAAGTTAGTGAGCCAAATGGAGTTGTTCTCCCACAAGAACCACTCGGCTGATCCTTCTTCAATATGCCCTTCACCAACATGCAGTGTTTCCTTGATTGATTTAGCTCTCACACCAATATTTGCGTCTAGAGCCTTTGCATTGAGGGCTATCTGAAAACGGCTGTGGCGCTGAAGTTGCCTGTGAATGTGGAGTTGGTGGTATGTGAAACCCGCATGTGGAGCATTCGTTTGTGTGGGATGCTCTACCAGGTTCATTTCAGTCCTAGCCATACAAAGGGCACTAAGCATAGAGCGTGAAAACTGAGTTTCCTTGAGAGCTGCTTGGAAGCCTGATGGTGTGTGAAGTTAGTGAGCCAAATGGAGTTGTTCTCCCACAAGAACCACTCGGCTGATCCTTCTTCAATATGCCCTTCACCAACATGCAGTGTTTCCTTGATTGAATTAGCTCTCACACCAATATTTGCGTCTAGAGCCTTTGCATTGAGGGCTATCTGAAAACGGCTGTGGCGCTGAAGTTGCCTGTGAATGTGGAGTTGGTGGCATGTGAAACCCGCATGTGGAGCATTCGTTTGTGTGGGATGCTCTACCAGGTTCATTCCTAGATAATGCACTCAAAGGGCACTAAGCATAGAGTGTGAAAACTGAGTTTCCTTGAGAGCTGCTTGGAAGCCTGATGGTGTGTGAAGTTAGTGAGCCAAATGGAGTTGTTCTCCCACAAGAACCACTCGGCTGATCCTTCTTCAATATGCCCTTCACCAACATGCAGTGTTTCCTTGATTGAATTAGCTTTCACAACAATATTTGCATCTAGAGCCTTTGCATAGAGGGCTATCTGAAAACGGCTGTGGCGCTGAAGTTGCCTCTGAATGTGGAGTTGGTGGCATGTGAAACCCGCATGTGGAGCATTCGTTTGTGTGGGATGCTGACCAAGCTTCATTTCAGTTCTAGGCACACAAAGAACACTAAGCATAGAGTGTGAAAACTGAGTTTCCTTGAGAGCTGCTTGGAAGCCTGATGGTGTGTGAAGTTAGTGAGCCAAATGGAGTTGTTCTCCCACAAGAACCACTCTGCTGATCCTTCTTCAATATGCCCTTCACCAACATGCAGTGTTTCCTTGATTGAATTAGCTCTCACACCAATATTTGTGTCTAGAGCCTTTGCATTGAGGGCTATCTGAAAACGGCTGTGGCGCTGAAGTTGCCTGTGAATGTGGAGTTGGTGGTATGTGAAACCCGCATGTGGAGCATTCGTTTGTGTGGGATGCTCTACCAGGTTCATTTCAGTCCTAGCCATACAAAGGGCACTAAGCATAGAGCGTGAAAACTGAGTTTCCTTGAGAGCTGCTTGGAAGCCTGATGGTGTGTGAAGTTATTGAGCCAAATGGAGTTGTTCTCCCACAAGAACCACTCGGCTGATCCTTCTTCAATATGCCCTTCACCAACATGCAGTGTTTCCTTGATTGAATTAGCTCTCACACCAATATTTGCGTCTAGAGCCTTTGCATTGAGGGCTATCTGAAAACGGCTGTGGCGCTGAAGTTGCCTGTGAATGTGGAGTTGGTGGCATGTGAAACCCGCATGTGGAGCATTCGTTTGTGTGGGATGCTCTACCAGGTTCATTCCTAGATAATGCACTCAAAGGGCACTAAGCATAGAGTGTGAAAACTGAGTTTCCTTGAGAGCTGCTTGGAAGCCTGATGGTGTGTGAAGTTAGTGAGCCAAATGGAGTTGTTCTCCCACAAGAACCACTCGGCTGATCCTTCTTCAATATGCCCTTCACCAACATGCAGTGTTTCCTTGATTGAATTAGCTCTCACAACAATATTTGCATCTAGAGCCTTTGCATAGAGGGCTATCTGAAAACGGCTGTGGCGCTGAAGTTGCCTCTGAATGTGGAGTTGGTGGCATGTGAAACCCGCATGTGGAGCATTCGTTTGTGTGGGATGCTGACCAAGCTTCATTTCAGTCCTAGGCACACAAAGAACACTAAGCATAGAGTGTGAAAACTGAGTTTCCTTGAGAGCTGCTTGGAAGCCTGATGGTGTGTGAAGTTAGTGAGCCAAATGGAGTTGTTCTCCCACAAGAACCACTCTGCTGATCCTTCTTCAATATGCCCTTCACCAACATGCAGTGTTTCCTTGATTGAATTAGCTCTCACACCAATATTTGTGTCTAGAGCCTTTGCATTGAGGGCTATCTGAAAACGGCTGTGGCGCTGAAGTTGCCTGTGAATGTGGAGTTGGTGGCATGTGAAACCCGCATGTGGAGCATTCGTTTGTGTGGGATGCTCTACCAGGTTCATTCCTAGATAATGCACTCAAAGGGCACTAAGCATAGAGTGTGAAAACTGAGTTTCCTTGAGAGCTGCTTGGAAGCCTGATGGTGTGCGAAGTTAGTGAGCCAAATGGAGTTGTTCTCCCACAAGAACCACTCGGCTGATCCTTCTTCAATATGCCCTTCACCAACATGCAGTGTTTCCTTGATTGAATTGGCTCTCACACCAATATTTGCGTCTAGAGCCTTTGCATTGAGGGCTATCTGAAAACGGCTGTGGCGCTGAAGTTGCCTGTGAATGTGGAGTTGGTGACATGTGAAACCCGCATGTGGAGCATTCGTTTGTGTGGGATGCTCTACCAGGTTCATTTCAGTCCTAGCAATACAATGGGCACTAAGCATAGAGTGTGAAAACTGAGTTTCCTTGAGAGCTGCTTGGAAGCCTGATGGTGTGTGAAGTTAGTGAGCCAAATGGAGTTGTTCTCCCACAAGAACCACTCGGCTGATCCTTCTTCAATATGCCCTTCACCAACATGCAGTGTTTCCTTGATTGAATTAGCTCTCACACCAATATTTGCGTCTAGAGCCTTTGCATTGAGGGCTATCTGAAAACGGCTGTGGCGCTGAAGTTGCCTGTGAATGTGGAGTTGGTGGCATGTGAAACCCGCATGTGGAGCATTCGTTTGTGTGGGATGCTCTACCAGGTTCATTTCAGTCCTAGCCATACAAAGGGCACTAAGCATAGAGTGTGAAAACTGAGTTTCCTTGAGAGCTGCTTGGAAGCCTGATGGTGTGTGAAGTTAGTGAGCCAAATGGAGTTGTTCTCCCACAAGAACCACTCGGCTGATCCTTCTTCAATATGCCCTTCACCAACATGCAGTGTTTCCTTGATTGAATTAGCTCTCACACCAATATTTGCGTCTAGAGCCTTTGCATTGAGGGCTATCTGAAAACGGCTGTGGCGCTGAAGTTGCCTGAGACTGTGGAGTTGGTGGCATGTGAAACCTGCATGTGGAGCATTCGTTTGTGTGGGATGCTCTACCAGGTTCATTTCACTCCTAGCCATACAAAGGGCACTAAGCATAGAGCGTGAAAACTGAGTTTCCTTGAGAGCTGCTTGGAAGCCTGATGGTGTGTGAAGTTAGTGAGCCAAATGGAGTTGTTCTCCCACAAGAACCACTCAGCTGATCCTTCTTCAATATGCGCTTCACCAACATGCAGTGTTTCCTTGATTGAATTAGCTCTCACACCAATATTTGCGTCTAGAGCCTTTGCATTGAGGGCTATCTGAAAACGGCTGTGGCGCTGAAGTTGCCTGTGAATGTGGAGTTGGTGGCATGTGAAACCCGCATGTGGAGCATTCGTTTGTGTGGGATGCTCTACCAGGTTCATTCCTAGATAATGCACTCAAAGGGCACTAAGCATAGAGTGTGAAAACTGAGTTTCCTTGAGAGCTGCTTGGAAGCCTGATGGTGTGTGAAGTTAGTGAGCCAAATGGAGTTGTTCTCCCACAAGAACCACTCGGCTGATCCTTCTTCAATATGCCCTTCACCAAGATGCAGTGTTTCCTTGATTGAATTAGCTCTCACACCAATATTTGGGTCTAGAGCCTTTGCATTGAGGGCTATCTGAAAACGGCTGTGGCGCTGAAGTTGCCTGTGAATGTGGAGTTGGTGTCATGTGAAACCCGCATGTGGAGCATTCGTTTGTGTGGGATGCTCTCCAAGCTTCATTTCAGTCCTAGGCACTCAAAGGGCACTAAGCATAGAGTGTGAAAACTGAGTTTCCTTGAGAGCTGCTTGGAAGCCTGATGGTGTGTGAAGTTAGTGAGCCAAATGGAGTTGTTCTCCCACAAGAACCACTCGGCTGATCCTTCTTCAATATGCCCTTCACCAACATGCAGTGTTTCCTTGATTGAATTAGCTCTCACACCAATATTTGTGTCTAGAGCCTTTGCATTGAGGGCTATCTGAAAACGGCTGTGGCGCTGAAGTTGCCTGTGAATGTGGAGTTGGTGGCATGTGAAACCCGCATGTGGAGCATTCGTTTGTGTGGGATGCTCTACCAGGTTCATTCCTAGATAATGCACTCAAAGGGCACTAAGCATAGAGTGTGAAAACTGAGTTTCCTTGAGAGCTGCTTGGAAGCCTGATGGTGTGTGAAGTTAGTGAGCCAAATGGAGTTGTTCTCCCACAAGAACCACTCGGCTGATCCTTCTTCAATATGCCCTTCACCAACATGCAGTGTTTCCTTGATTGAATTAGCTCTCACACCAATATTTGCGTCTAGAGCCTTTGCATTGAGGGCTATCTGAAAACGGCTGTGGCGCTGAAGTTGCCTGTGAATGTGGAGTTGGTGGCATGTGAAACCCGCATGTGGAGCATTCGTTTGTGTGGGATGCTCACCAAGCTTCATTTCAGTCCTAGGTACTCAAAGGGCACTAAGCATAGAGTGTGAAAACTGAGTTTCCTTGAGAGCTGCTTGGAAGCCTGATGGTGTGTGAAGTTAGTGAGCCAAATGAAGTTGTTCTCCCACAAGAACCACTCGGCTGATCCTTCTTCAATATGCCCTTCACCAACATGCAGTGTTTCCTTGATTGAATTAGCTCTCACACCAATATTTGCGTCTAGAGCCTTTGCATTGAGGGCTATCTGAAAACGGCTGTGGCGCTGAAGTTGCCTGTGAATGTGGAGTTGGTGTCATGTGAAACCCGCATGTGGAGCATTCGTTTGTGTGGGATGCTCTCCAAGCTTCATTTGAGTCCTAGGCACTCAAAGGGCACTAAGCATAGAGTGTGAAAACTGAGTTTCCTTGAGAGCTGCTTGGAAGCCTGATGGTGTGTGAAGTTAGTGAGCCAAATGGAGTTGTTCTCCCACAAGAACCAGTCGGCTGATCCTTCTTCAATATGCCCTTCACCAACATGCAGTGTTTCCTTGATTGAATTAGCTCTCACACCAATATTTGCGTCTAGAGCCTTTGCATTGAGGGCTATCTGAAAACGGCTGTGGCGCTGAAGTTGCCTGTGAATGTGGAGTTGGTGTCATGTGAAACCCGCATGTGGAGCATTCGTTTGTGTGGGATGCTCTCCAAGCTTCATTTCAGTCCTAGGCACTCAAAGGGCACTAAGCATAGAGTGTGAAAACTGAGTTTCCTTGAGAGCTGCTTGGAAGCCTGATGGTGTGTGAAGTTAGTGAGCCAAATGGAGTTGTTCTCCCACAAGAACCACTCGGCTGATCCTTCTTCAATATGCCCTTCACCAAGATGCAGTGTTTCCTTGATTGAATTAGCTCTCACACCAATATTTGCGTCTAGAGCCTTTGCATTGAGGGCTATCTGAAAACGGCTGTGGCGCTGAATTTGCCTGTGAATGTGGAGTTGGTGTCATGTGAAACCCGCATGTGGAGCATTCGTTTGTGTTGGATGCTCTCCAAGTTTCATTTGAGTCCTAGGCACTCAAAGGGCACTAAGCATAGAGTGTGAAAACTGAGTTTCCTTGAGAGCTGCTTGGAAGCCTGATGGTGTGTGAAGTTAGTGAGCCAAATGGAGTTGTTCTCCCACAAGAACCACTCGGCTGATCCTTCTTCAATATGCCCTTCACCAACATGCAGTGTTTCCTTGATTGAATTAGCTCTCACACCAATATTTGCTTCTAGAGCCTTTGCATTGAGGGCTATCTGAAAACGGCTGTGGCGCTGAAGTTGCCTGTGAATGTGGAGTTGGTGGCATGTGAAACCCGCATGTGGAGCATTCGTTTGTGTGGGATGCTCTACCAGGTTCATTCCTAGATAATGCACTCAAATGGCACTAAGCATAGAGTGTGAAAACTGAGTTTCCTTGAGAGCTGCTTGGAAGCCTGATGGTGTGTGAAGTTAGTGAGCCAAATGGAGTTGTTCTCCCACAAGAACCACTCGGCTGATCCTTCTTCAATATGCCCTTCACCAACATGCAGTGTTTCCTTGATTGAATTAGCTCTCACACCAATATTTGCGTCTAGAGCCTTTGCATTGAGGGCTATCTTAAAACGGCTGTGGCGCTGAAGTTGCCTGAGAATGTGGAGTTGGTGGCATGTGAAACCCGCATGTGGAGCATTCGTTTGTGTGGGATGCTCTACCAGGTTCATTTCAGTTATAGCCATACAAAGGGCACTAAGCATAGAGTGTGAAAACTGAGTTTCCTTGAGAGCTGCTTGGAAGCCTGATGGTGTGTGAATTTAGTGAGCCAAATGGAGTTGTTCTCCCACAAGAACCACTCGGCTGATCCTTCTTCAATATGCCCTTCACCAACATGCAGTGTTTCCTTGATTGAATTAGCTCTCACACCAATATTGGCGTCTAGAGCCTTTGCATTGAGGGCTATCTGAAAACGGCTGTGGCGCTGAAGTTGCCTGTGAATGTGGAGTTGGTGGCATGTGAAACCCGCATGTGGAGCATTCGTTTATGTGGGATGCTCACCAAGCTTCATTTCAGTCCTAGGCACTCAAAGGGCACTAAGCATAGAGTGTGAAAACTGAGTTTCCTTGAGAGCTGCTTGGAAGCCTGATGGGGTGTGAAGTTAGTGAGCCAAATGGAGTTGTTCTCCCACAAGAACCACTCGGCTGATCCTTCTTCAATATGCCCTTCACCAACATGCAGTGTTTCCTTGATTGAATTAGCTCTCACACCAATATTTGCGTCTAGAGCCTTTGCATTGAGGGCTATCTGAATACGGCTGTGGCGCTGAAGTTGCCTGTGAATGTGGAGTTGGTGGCATGTGAAACCCGCATGTGGAGCATTCGTTTGTGTGGGATGCTCTACCAGGTTCATTCCTAGATAATGCACTCAAAGGGCACTAAACATAGAGTGTGAAAACTGAGTTTCCTTGAGAGCTGCTTGGAAGCCTGATGGTGTGTGAAGTTAGTGAGCCAAATGGAGTTGTTCTCCCACAAGAACCACTCGGCTGATCCTTCTTCAATATGCCCTTCACCAACATGCAGTGTTTCCTTGATTGAATTAGCTCTCACACCAATATTTGCGTCTAGAGCCTTTGCATTGAGGGCTATCTGAAAACGGCTGTGGCGCTGAAGTTGCCTGTGAATGTGGAGTTGGTGGCATGTGAAACCCGCAAGTGGAGCATTCGTTTGTTTGGGATGCTCTACCAGGTTCATTTCAGTCCTAGCCATACAAAGGGCACTACGCATAGAGTGTGAAAACTGAGTTTCCTTGAGAGCTGCTTGGAAGCCTGATGGTGTGTGAAGTTAGTGAGCCAAATGGAGTTGTTCTCCCACAAGAACCACTCGGCTGATCCTTCTTCAATATGCCCTTCACCAACATGCAGTGTTTCCTTGATTGAATTAGCTCTCACACCAATATTTGCGTCTAGAGCCTTTGCATTGAGGGCTATCTGAAAACGGCTGTGGCGCTGAAGTTGCCTGTGAATGTGGAGTTGGTGGCATGTGAAACCCGCAAGTGGAGCATTCGTTTATGTTGGATGCTCACCAAGGTTCATTTCAGTCCTATACCATACAAAGGGCACTAAGCATAGAGTGTGAAAACTGAGTTTCCTTGAGAGCTGCTTGGAAGCCTGATGGTGTGTGAAGTTAGTGAGCCAAATGGAGTTGTTCTCCCACAAGAACCACTCGGCTGATCCTTCTTCAATATGCCCTTCACCAACATGCAGTGTTTCCTTGATTGAATTAGCTCTCACACCAATATTTGCGTCTAGAGCCTTTGCATTGAGGGCTATCTGAATACGGCTGTGGCGCTGAAGTTTCCTGTCAATGTGGAGTTGGTGGCATGTGAAACCCGCATGTGGAGCATTAGTTTGTGTGGGATGCTGACCAGGTTCATTTCTGTCCTAGCCATTCAAAGGGCACTAAGCATATAGTGTGAAAACTGAGTTTCCTTGAGAGCTGCTTGGAAGCCTGATGGTGTGTCAAGTTAGTGAGCCAAATGGAGTTGTTCTCCCACAAGAACCACTCGGCTGATCCTTCTTCAATATGCCCTTCACCAACATGCAGTGTTTCCTTGATTGAATTAGCTCTCACACCAATATTTGCGTCTAGAGCCTTTGCATTGAGGGCTATCTGAAAACGGCTGTGGCGCTGAAGTTGCCTGTGAATGTGGAGTTGGTGGCATGTGAAACCCGCATGTGGAGCATTCGTTTGTGTGGGATGCTCTACCAGGTTCATTCCTAGATAATGCACTCAAAGAGCACTAAGCATAGAGTGTGAAAACTGAGTTTCCTTGAGAGCTGCTTGGAAGCCTGATGGTGTGTGAAGTTAGTGAGCCAAATGGAGTTGTTCTCCCACAAGAACCACTTGGCTGATCCTTCTTCAATATGCCCTTCACCAACATGCAGTGTTTCCTTGATTGAATTAGCTCTCACACCAATATTTGCGTCTAGAGCCTTTGCATTGAGGGCTATCTGAAAACGGCTGTGGCGTTGAAGTTGCCTGTGAATGTGGAGTTGGTGGCATGTGAAACCCGCATGTGGAGCATTCGTTTGCGTGGGATGCTCTACCAGGTTCATTCCTAGATAATGCATTCAATGGGCACTAAACATAGAGTGTGAAAACTGAGTTTCCTTGAGAGCTGCTTGGAAGCCTGATGGTGTGTGAAGTTAGTGAGCCAAATGGAGTTGTTCTCCCACAAGAACCACTCGGCTGATCCTTCTTCAATATGCCCTTCACCAACATGCAGTGTTTCCTTGATTGAATTAGCTCTCACACCAATATTTGCGTCTAGAGCCTTTGCATTGAGGGCTATCTGAAAACGGCTGTGGCGCTGAAGTTGCCTGTGAATGTGGAGTTGGTGGCATGTGAAACCCGCATGTGGAGCATTCGTTTTGTGTGGGATGCTCACCAAGCTTCATTTCAGTCTTAGGCACACAAAGAGCACTAAGCATAGAGTGTGAAAACTGAGTTTCCTTGAGAGCTGCTTGGAAGCCTGATGGTGTGTGAAGTTAGTGAGCCAAATGGAGTTGTTCTCCCACAAGAACCACTCGGCTGATCCTTCTTCAATATGCCCTTCACCAACATGCAGTGTTTCCTTGATTGAATTAGCTCTCACACCAATATTTGCGTCTAGAGCCTTTGCATTGAGGGCTATCTGAAAACGGCTGTGGCGCTGAAGTTGCCTGTGAATGTGGAGTTGGTGGCATGTGAAACCCGCATGTGGAGCATTCGTTTGTGTGGGATGCTCTACCAGGTTCATTTCAGTTATAGCCATACAAAGGGCACTAAACATAGAGTGTGAAAACTGAGTTTCCTTGAGAGCTGCTTGGAAGCCTGATGGTGTGTGAATTTAGTGAGCCAAATGGAGTTGTTCTCCCACAAGAACCACTCGGCTGATCCTTCTTCAATATGCCCTTCACCAACATGCAGTGTTTCCTTGATTGCATTAGCTCTCACACCAATATTGGCGTCTAGAGCCTTTGCATTGAGGGCTATCTGAAAACGGCTGTGGCGCTGAAGTTGCCTGTGAATGTGGAGTTGGTGTCATGTGAAACCCGCATGTGGAGCATTCGTTTGTGTGGGATGCTCTCCAAGCTTCATTTGAGTCCTAGGCACTCAAAGGGCACTAAGCATAGAGTGTGAAAACTGAGTTTCCTTGAGAGCTGCTTGGAAGCCTGATGGTGTGTGAAGTTAGTGAGCCAAATGGAGTTGTTCTCCCACAAGAACCACTCGGCTGATCCTTCTTCAATATGCCCTTCACCAACATGCAGTGTTTCCTTGATTGAATTAGCTCTCACACCAATATTTGCGTCTAGAGCCTTTGCATTGAGGGCTATCTGAAAACGGCTGTGGCGCTGAAGTTGCCTGTGAATGTGGAGTTGGTGGCATGTGAAACCCGCATGTGGAGCATTCGTTTGTGTGGGATGCTCTCCAAGCTTCATTTCAGTCCTAGGCACTCAAAGGGCACTAAGCATAGAGTGTGAAAACTGAGTTTCCTTGAGAGCTGCTTGGAAGCCTGATGGTGTGTGAAGTTAGTGAGCCAAATGGAGTTGTTCTCCCACAAGAACCACTCGGCTGATCCTTCTTCAATATGCCCTTCACCAACATGCAGTGTTTCCTTGATTGAATTAGCTCTCACACCAATATTTGCGTCTAGAGCCTTTGCATTGAGGGCTATCTGAAAACGGCTGTGGCGCTGAAGTTGCCTGTGAATGTGGAGTTGGTGTCATGTGAAACCCGCATGTGGAGCATTCGTTTGTGTTGGATGCTCTCCAAGTTTCATTTGAGTCCTAGGCACTCAAAGGGCACTAAGCATAGAGTGTGAAAACTGAGTTTCCTTGAGAGCTGCTTGGAAGCCTGATGGTGTGTGAAGTTAGTGAGCCAAATGGAGTTGTTCTCCCACAAGAACCACTCGGCTGATCCTTCTTCAATATGCCCTTCACCAACATGCAGTGTTTCCTTGATTGAATTAGCTCTCACACCAATATTTGCTTCTAGAGCCTTTGCATTGAGGGCTATCTGAAAACGGCTGTGGCGCTGAAGTTGCCTGTGAATGTGGAGTTGGTGGCATGTGAAACCCGCATGTGGAGCATTCGTTTGTGTGGGATGCTCTACCAGGTTCATTCCTAGATAATGCACTCAAATGGCACTAAGCATAGAGTGTGAAAACTGAGTTTCCTTGAGAGCTGCTTGGAAGCCTGATGGTGTGTGAATTTAGTGAGCCAAATGGAGTTGTTCTCCCACAAGAACCACTCGGCTGATCCTTCTTCAATATGCCCTTCACCAACATGCAGTGTTTCCTTGATTGAATTAGCTCTCACACCAATATTGGCGTCTAGAGCCTTTGCATTGAGGGCTATCTGAAAACGGCTGTGGCGCTGAAGTTGCCTGTGAATGTGGAGTTGGTGGCATGTGAAACCCGCATGTGGAGCATTCGTTTATGTGGGATGCTCACCAAGCTTCATTTCAGTCCTAGGCACTCAAAGGGCACTAAGCATAGAGTGTGAAAACTGAGTTTCCTTGAGAGCTGCTTGGAAGCCTGATGGGGTGTGAAGTTAGTGAGCCAAATGGAGTTGTTCTCCCACAAGAACCACTCGGCTGATCCTTCTTCAATATGCCCTTCACCAACATGCAGTGTTTCCTTGATTGAATTAGCTCTCACACCAATATTTGCGTCTAGAGCCTTTGCATTGAGGGCTATCTGAATACGGCTGTGGCGCTGAAGTTGCCTGTGAATGTGGAGTTGGTGGCATGTGAAACCCGCATGTGGAGCATTCGTTTGTGTGGGATGCTCTACCAGGTTCATTCCTAGATAATGCACTCAAAGGGCACTAAACATAGAGTGTGAAAACTGAGTTTCCTTGAGAGCTGCTTGGAAGCCTGATGGTGTGTGAAGTTAGTGAGCCAAATGGAGTTGTTCTCCCACAAGAACCACTCGGCTGATCCTTCTTCAATATGCCCTTCACCAACATGCAGTGTTTCCTTGATTGAATTAGCTCTCACACCAATATTTGCGTCTAGAGCCTTTGCATTGAGGGCTATCTGAAAACGGCTGTGGCGCTGAAGTTGCCTGTGAATGTGGAGTTGGTGGCATGTGAAACCCGCAAGTGGAGCATTCGTTTGTTTGGGATGCTCTACCAGGTTCATTTCAGTCCTAGCCATACAAAGGGCACTACGCATAGAGTGTGAAAACTGAGTTTCCTTGAGAGCTGCTTGGAAGCCTGATGGTGTGTGAAGTTAGTGAGCCAAATGGAGTTGTTCTCCCACAAGAACCACTCGGCTGATCCTTCTTCAATATGCCCTTCACCAACATGCAGTGTTTCCTTGATTGAATTAGCTCTCACACCAATATTTGCGTCTAGAGCCTTTGCATTGAGGGCTATCTGAAAACGGCTGTGGCGCTGAAGTTGCCTGTGAATGTGGAGTTGGTGGCATGTGAAACCCGCAAGTGGAGCATTCGTTTATGTTGGATGCTCACCAAGGTTCATTTCAGTCCTATACCATACAAAGGGCACTAAGCATAGAGTGTGAAAACTGAGTTTCCTTGAGAGCTGCTTGGAAGCCTGATGGTGTGTGAAGTTAGTGAGCCAAATGGAGTTGTTCTCCCACAAGAACCACTCGGCTGATCCTTCTTCAATATGCCCTTCACCAACATGCAGTGTTTCCTTGATTGAATTAGCTCTCACACCAATATTTGCGTCTAGAGCCTTTGCATTGAGGGCTATCTGAATACGGCTGTGGCGCTGAAGTTGCCTGTCAATGTGGAGTTGGTGGCATGTGAAACCCGCATGTGGAGCATTAGTTTGTGTGGGATGCTGACCAGGTTCATTTCTGTCCTAGCCATTCAAAGGGCACTAAGCATATAGTGTGAAAACTGAGTTTCCTTGAGAGCTGCTTGGAAGCCTGATGGTGTGTCAAGTTAGTGAGCCAAATGGAGTTGTTCTCCCACAAGAACCACTCGGCTGATCCTTCTTCAATATGCCCTTCACCAACATGCAGTGTTTCCTTGATTGAATTAGCTCTCACACCAATATTTGCGTCTAGAGCCTTTGCATTGAGGGCTATCTGAAAACGGCTGTGGCGCTGAAGTTGCCTGTGAATGTGGAGTTGGTGGCATGTGAAACCCGCATGTGGAGCATTCGTTTGTGTGGGATGCTCTACCAGGTTCATTCCTAGATAATGCACTCAAAGAGCACTAAGCATAGAGTGTGAAAACTGAGTTTCCTTGAGAGCTGCTTGGAAGCCTGATGGTGTGTGAAGTTAGTGAGCCAAATGGAGTTGTTCTCCCACAAGAACCACTTGGCTGATCCTTCTTCAATATGCCCTTCACCAACATGCAGTGTTTCCTTGATTGAATTAGCTCTCACACCAATATTTGCGTCTAGAGCCTTTGCATTGAGGGCTATCTGAAAACGGCTGTGGCGTTGAAGTTGCCTGTGAATGTGGAGTTGGTGGCATGTGAAACCCGCATGTGGAGCATTCGTTTGCGTGGGATGCTCTACCAGGTTCATTCCTAGATAATGCATTCAATGGGCACTAAACATAGAGTGTGAAAACTGAGTTTCCTTGAGAGCTGCTTGGAAGCCTGATGGTGTGTGAAGTTAGTGAGCCAAATGGAGTTGTTCTCCCACAAGAACCACTCGGCTGATCCTTCTTCAATATGCCCTTCACCAACATGCAGTGTTTCCTTGATTGAATTAGCTCTCACACCAATATTTGCGTCTAGAGCCTTTGCATTGAGGGCTATCTGAAAACGGCTGTGGCGCTGAAGTTGCCTGTGAATGTGGAGTTGGTGGCATGTGAAACCCGCATGTGGAGCATTCGTTTTGTGTGGGATGCTCACCAAGCTTCATTTCAGTCTTAGGCACACAAAGAGCACTAAGCATAGAGTGTGAAAACTGAGTTTCCTTGAGAGCTGCTTGGAAGCCTGATGGTGTGTGAAGTTAGTGAGCCAAATGGAGTTGTTCTCCCACAAGAACCACTCGGCTGATCCTTCTTCAATATGCCCTTCACCAACATGCAGTGTTTCCTTGATTGAATTAGCTCTCACACCAATATTTGCGTCTAGAGCCTTTGCATTGAGGGCTATCTGAAAACGGCTGTGGCGCTGAAGTTGCCTGTGAATGTGGAGTTGGTGGCATGTGAAACCCGCATGTGGAGCATTCGTTTGTGTGGGATGCTCTACCAGGTTCATTTCAGTTATAGCCATACAAAGGGCACTAAACATAGAGTGTGAAAACTGAGTTTCCTTGAGAGCTGCTTGGAAGCCTGATGGTGTGTGAATTTAGTGAGCCAAATGGAGTTGTTCTCCCACAAGAACCACTCGGCTGATCCTTCTTCAATATGCCCTTCACCAACATGCAGTGTTTCCTTGATTGAATTAGCTCTCACACCAATATTGGCGTCTAGAGCCTTTGCATTGAGGGCTATCTGAAAACGGCTGTGGCGCTGAAGTTGCCTGTGAATGTGGAGTTGGTGGCATGTGAAACCCGCATGTGGAGCATTCGTTTATGTGGGATGCTCACCAAGCTTCATTTCAGTCCTAGGCACTCAAAGGGCACTAAGCATAGAGTGTGAAAACTGAGTTTCCTTGAGAGCTGCTTGGAAGCCTGATGGGGTGTGAAGTTAGTGAGCCAAATGGAGTTGTTCTCCCACAAGAACCACTCGGCTGATCCTTCTTCAATATGCCCTTCACCAACATGCAGTGTTTCCTTGATTGAATTAGCTCTCACACCAATATTTGCGTCTAGAGCCTTTGCATTGAGGGCTATCTGAATACGGCTGTGGCGCTGAAGTTGCCTGTGAATGTGGAGTTGGTGGCATGTGAAACCCGCATGTGGAGCATTCGTTTGTGTGGGATGCTCTACCAGGTTCATTCCTAGATAATGCACTCAAAGGGCACTAAACATAGAGTGTGAAAACTGAGTTTCCTTGAGAGCTGCTTGGAAGCCTGATGGTGTGTGAAGTTAGTGAGCCAAATGGAGTTGTTCTCCCACAAGAACCACTCGGCTGATCCTTCTTCAATATGCCCTTCACCAACATGCAGTGTTTCCTTGATTGAATTAGCTCTCACACCAATATTTGCGTCTAGAGCCTTTGCATTGAGGGCTATCTGAAAACGGCTGTGGCGCTGAAGTTGCCTGTGAATGTGGAGTTGGTGGCATGTGAAACCCGCAAGTGGAGCATTCGTTTGTTTGGGATGCTCTACCAGGTTCATTTCAGTCCTAGCCATACAAAGGGCACTACGCATAGAGTGTGAAAACTGAGTTTCCTTGAGAGCTGCTTGGAAGCCTGATGGTGTGTGAAGTTAGTGAGCCAAATGGAGTTGTTCTCCCACAAGAACCACTCGGCTGATCCTTCTTCAATATGCCCTTCACCAACATGCAGTGTTTCCTTGATTGAATTAGCTCTCACACCAATATTTGCGTCTAGAGCCTTTGCATTGAGGGCTATCTGAAAACGGCTGTGGCGCTGAAGTTGCCTGTGAATGTGGAGTTGGTGGCATGTGAAACCCGCAAGTGGAGCATTCGTTTATGTTGGATGCTCACCAAGGTTCATTTCAGTCCTATACCATACAAAGGGCACTAAGCATAGAGTGTGAAAACTGAGTTTCCTTGAGAGCTGCTTGGAAGCCTGATGGTGTGTGAAGTTAGTGAGCCAAATGGAGTTGTTCTCCCACAAGAACCACTCGGCTGATCCTTCTTCAATATGCCCTTCACCAACATGCAGTGTTTCCTTGATTGAATTAGCTCTCACACCAATATTTGCGTCTAGAGCCTTTGCATTGAGGGCTATCTGAATACGGCTGTGGCGCTGAAGTTGCCTGTCAATGTGGAGTTGGTGGCATGTGAAACCCGCATGTGGAGCATTAGTTTGTGTGGGATGCTGACCAGGTTCATTTCTGTCCTAGCCATTCAAAGGGCACTAAGCATATAGTGTGAAAACTGAGTTTCCTTGAGAGCTGCTTGGAAGCCTGATGGTGTGTCAAGTTAGTGAGCCAAATGGAGTTGTTCTCCCACAAGAACCACTCGGCTGATCCTTCTTCAATATGCCCTTCACCAACATGCAGTGTTTCCTTGATTGAATTAGCTCTCACACCAATATTTGCATCTAGAGCCTTTGCATTGAGGGCTATCTGAAAACGGCTGTGGCGCTGAAGTTGCCTGTGAATGTGGAGTTGGTGGCATGTGAAACCCGCATGTGGAGCATTCGTTTGTGTGGGATGCTCTACCAGGTTCATTCCTAGATAATGCACTCAAAGAGCACTAAGCATAGAGTGTGAAAACTGAGTTTCCTTGAGAGCTGCTTGGAAGCCTGATGGTGTGTGAAGTTAGTGAGCCAAATGGAGTTGTTCTCCCACAAGAACCACTTGGCTGATCCTTCTTCAATATGCCCTTCACCAACATGCAGTGTTTCCTTGATTGAATTAGCTCTCACACCAATATTTGCGTCTAGAGCCTTTGCATTGAGGGCTCTCTGAAAACGGCTGTGGCGTTGAAGTTGCCTGTGAATGTGGAGTTGGTGGCATGTGAAACCCGCATGTGGAGCATTCGTTTGCGTGGGATGCTCTACCAGGTTCATTCCTAGATAATGCATTCAATGGGCACTAAACATAGAGTGTGAAAACTGAGTTTCCTTGAGAGCTGCTTGGAAGCCTGATGGTGTGTGAAGTTAGTGAGCCAAATGGAGTTGTTCTCCCACAAGAACCACTCGGCTGATCCTTCTTCAATATGCCCTTCACCAACATGCAGTGTTTCCTTGATTGAATTAGCTCTCACACCAATATTTGCGTCTAGAGCCTTTGCATTGAGGGCTATCTGAAAACGGCTGTGGCGCTGAAGTTGCCTGTGAATGTGGAGTTGGTGGCATGTGAAACCCGCATGTGGAGCATTCGTTTTGTGTGGGATGCTCACCAAGCTTCATTTCAGTCTTAGGCACACAAAGAGCACTAAGCATAGAGTGTGAAAACTGAGTTTCCTTGAGAGCTGCTTGGAAGCCTGATGGTGTGTGAAGTTAGTGAGCCAAATGGAGTTGTTCTCCCACAAGAACCACTCGGCTGATCCTTCTTCAATATGCCCTTCACCAACATGCAGTGTTTCCTTGATTGAATTAGCTCTCACACCAATATTTGCGTCTAGAGCCTTTGCATTGAGGGCTATCTGAAAACGGCTGTGGCGCTGAAGTTGCCTGTGAATGTGGAGTTGGTGGCATGTGAAACCCGCATGTGGAGCATTCGTTTGTGTGGGATGCTCTACCAGGTTCATTCCTAGATAATGCACTCAAAGGGAACTAAACATAGAGTGTGAAAACTGAGTTTCCTTGAGAGCTGCTTGGAAGCCTGATGGTGTGTGAAGTTAGTGAGCCAAATGGAGTTGTTCTCCCACAAGAACCACTCGGCTGATCCTTCTTCAATATGCCCTTCACCAACATGCAGTGTTTCCTTGATTGAATTAGCTCTCACACCAATATTTGCGTCTAGAGCCTTTGCATTGAGGGCTATCTGAAAACGGCTGTGGCGCTGAAGTTGCGTGAGAATGTGGAGTTGGTGGCATGTGAAACCCACATGTGGAGCATTCGTTTGTGTGGGATGCTCTACCAGGTTCATTTCAGTTATAGCCATACAAAGGGCACTAAGCATAGAGTGTGAAAACTGAGTTTCCTTGAGAGCTGCTTGGAAGCCTGATGGTGTGTGAATTTAGTGAGCCAAATGGAGTTGTTCTCCCACAAGAACCACTCGGCTGATCCTTCTTCAATATGCCCTTCACCAACATGCAATGTTTCCTTGATTGAATTAGCTCTCACACCAATATTTGCGTCTAGAGCCTTTGCATTGAGGGCTATCTGAAAACGGCTGTGGCGCTGAAGTTGCCTGTGAATGTGGAGTTGGTGGCATGTGAAACCCGCATGTGGAGCATTCGTTTATGTGGGATGCTCACCAAGCTTCATTTCAGTCCTAGGCACTCAAAGGGCACTAAGCATAGAGTGTGAAAACTGAGTTTCCTTGAGAGCTGCTTGGAAGCCTGATGGTGTGTGAAGTTAGTGAGCCAAATGGAGTTGTTCTCCCACAAGAACCACTCGGCTGATCCTTCTTCAATATGCCCTTCACCAACATGCAGTGTTTCCTTGATTGAATTAGCTCTCACACCAATATTTGCGTCTAGAGCCTTCATTGAGGGCTATCTGAAAACGGCTGTGGCGCTGAAGTTGCCTGTGAATGTGGAGTTGGTGGCATGTGAAACCCGCATGTGGAGCATTCGTTTGTGTGGGATGCTCTACCAGGTTCATTCCTAGATAATGCACTCAAAGGGAACTAAACATAGAGTGTGAAAACTGAGTTTCCTCTTGAGAGCTGCTTGGAAGCCTGATGGTGTGTGAAGTTAGTGAGCCAAATGGAGTTGTTCTCCCACAAGAACCACTCGGCTGATCCTTCTTCAATATGCCCTTCACCAACATGCAGTGTTTCCTTGATTGAATTAGCTCTCACACCAATATTTGCGTCTAGAGCCTTTGCATTGAGGGCTATCTGAAAACGGCTGTGGCGCTGAAGTTGCCTGTGAATGTGGAGTTGGTGGCATGTGAAACCCGCAAGTGGAGCATTCGTTTGTTTGGGATGCTCTACCAGGTTCATTTCAGTCCTAGCCATACAAAGGGCACTACGCATAGAGTGTGAAAACTGAGTTTCCTTGAGAGCTGCTTGGAAGCCTGATGGTGTGTGAATTTAGTGAGCCAATGGAGTTGTTCTCCCACAAGAACCACTCGGCTGATCCTTCTTCAATATGCCCTTCACCAACATGCAGTGTTTCCTTGATTGAATTAGCTCTCACACCAATATTTGCGTCTAGAGCCTTTGCATTGAGGGCTATCTGAAACGGCTGTGGCGCTGAAGTTGCCTGTGAATGTGGAGTTGGTGGCATGTGAAACCCGCAAGTGGAGAATTCGTTTATGTTGGATGCTCACCAAGGTTCATTTCAGTCCTATACCATACAAAGGGCACTAAGCATAGAGTGTGAAAACTGAGTTTCCTTGAGAGCTGCTTGGAAGCCTGATGGTGTGTGAAGTTAGTGAGCCAAATGGAGTTGTTCTCCCACAAGAACCACTCGGCTGATCCTTCTTCAATATGCCCTTCACCAACATGCAGTGTTTCCTTGATTGAATTAGCTCTCATACCAATATTTGCGTCTAGAGCCTTTGCATTGAGGGCTATCTGAATACGGCTGTGGCGCTGAAGTTGCCTGTCAATGTGGAGTTGGTGGCATGTGAAACCCGCATGTGGAGCATTCGTTTGTGTGGGATGCTCTACCAGGTTCATTCCTAGATAATGCACTCAAAGAGCACTAAGCATAGAGTGTGAAAACTGAGTTTCCTTGAGAGCTGCTTGGAAGCCTGATGGTGTGTGAAGTTAGTGAGCCAAATGGAGTTGTTCTCCCACAAGAACCACTCGGCTGATCCTTCTTCAATATGCCCTTCACCAACATGCAGTGTTTCCTTGATTGAATTAGCTCTCACACCAATATTTGCGTCTAGAGCCTTTGCATTGAGGGCTATCTGAAAACGGCTGTGGCGTTGAAGTTGCCTGTGAATGTGGAGTTGGTGGCATGTGAAACCCGCATGTGGAGCATTCGTTTGCGTGGGATGCTCTACCAGGTTCATTCCTAGATAATGCATTCAATGGGCACTAAACATAGAGTGTGAAAACTGAGTTTCCTTGAGAGCTGCTTGGAAGCCTGATGGTGTGTGAAGTTAGTGAGCCAAATGGAGTTGTTCTCCCACAAGAACCACTCGGCTGATCCTTCTTCAATATGCCCTTCACCAACATGCAGTGTTTCCTTGATTGAATTAGCTCTCACACCAATATTTGCGTCTAGAGCCTTTGCATTGAGGGCTATCTGAAAACGGCTGTGGCGCTGAAGTTGCCTGTGAATGTGGAGTTGGTGGCATGTGAAACCCGCATGTGGAGCATTCGTTTGCGTGGGATGCTCTACCAGGTTCATTCCTAGATAATGCATTCAATGGGCACTAAACATAGAGTGTGAAAACTGAGTTTCCTTGAGAGCTGCTTGGAAGCCTGATGTTGTGTGAAGTTAGTGAGCCAAATGGAGTTGTTCTCCCACAAGAACCACTCGGCTGATCCTTCTTCAATATGCCCTTCACCAACATGCAGTGTTTCCTTGATTGAATTAGCTCTCACACCAATATTTGCGTCTAGAGCCTTTGCATTGAGGGCTATCTGAAAACGGCTGTGGCGCTGAAGTTGCCTGTGAATGTGGAGTTGGTGGCATGTGAAACCCGCATGTGGAGCATTCGTTTGTGTGGGATGCTCTACCAGGTTCATTCCTAGATAATGCACTCAAAGGGCACTAAACATAGAGTGTGAAAACTGAGTTTCCTTGAGAGCTGCTTGGAAGCCTGATGGTGTGTGAAGTTAGTGAGCCAAATGGAGTTGTTCTCCCACAAGAACCACTCGGCTGATCCTTCTTCAATATGCTCTTCACCAACATGCAGTGTTTCCTTGATTGAATTAGCTCTCACACCAATATTTGCGTCTAGAGCCTTTGCATTGAGGGCTATCTGAAAACGGCTGTGGCGCTGAAGTTGCCTGTGAATGTGGAGTTGGTGGCATGTGAAACCCGCATGTGGAGCATTCGTTTATGTGGGATGCTCACCAAGCTTCATATCAGTCCTAGGCACTCAAAGGGCACTAAGCATAGAGTGTGAAAACTGAGTTTCCTTGAGAGCTGCTTGGAAGCCTGATGGTGTGTGAAGTTAGTGAGCCAAATGGAGTTGTTCTCCCACAAGAACCACAGTTCCGATCCTTCTTCAATATGCCCTTCACCAACATGCAGTGTTTCCTTGATTGAATTAGCTCTCACACCAATATTTGCGTCTAGAGCCTTTGCATTGAGGGCTATCTGAAAACGGCTGTGGCGCTGAAGTTGCCTGTGAATGTGGAGTTGGTGGCATGTGAAACCCGCATGTGGAGCATTCGTTTGTGTGGGATGCTCTACCAGGTTCATTCCTAGATAATGCACTCAAAGGGCACTAAGCATAGAGTGTGAAAACTGAGTTTCCTTGAGAGCTGCTTGGAAGCCTGATGGTGTGTGAAGTTAGTGAGCCAAATGGAGTTGTTCTCCCACAAGAACCACTCGGCTGATCCTTCTTCAATATGCCCTTCACAAACATGCAGTGTTTCCTTGATTGAATTAGCTCTCACACCAATATTTGCGTCTAGAGCCTTTGCATTGAGGGCTATCTGAAAACGGCTGTGGCGCTGAAGTTGCCTGTGAATGTGGAGTTGGTGGCATGTGAAACCCGCATGTGGAGCATTCGTTTTGTGTGGGATGCTCACCAAGCTTCATTTCAGTCTTAGGCACACAAAGAGCACTAAGCATAGAGTGTGAAAACTGAGTTTCCTTGAGAACTGCTTGGAAGCCTGATGGTGTGTGAAGTTAGTGAGCCAAATGGAGTTGTTCTCCCACAAGAACCACTCGGCTGATCCTTCTTCAATATGCCCTTCACCAACATGCAGTGTTTCCTTGATTGAATTAGCTCTCACACCAATATTTGCGTCTAGAGCCTTTGCATTGAGGGCTATCTGAAAACGGCTGTGGCGCTGAAGTTGCCTGTGAATGTGGAGTTGGTGGCATGTGAAACCCGCATGTGGAGCATTCGTTTGTGTGGGATGCTCTACCAGGTTCATTTCAGTTATAGCCATACAAAGGGCACTAAACATAGAGTGTGAAAACTGAGTTTCCTTGAGAGCTGCTTGGAAGCCTGATGGTGTGTGAATTTAATGAGCCAAATGGAGTTGTTCTCCCACAAGAACCACTCGGCTGATCCTTCTTCAATATGCCCTTCACCAACATGCAGTGTTTCCTTGATTGAATTAGCTCTCACACCAATATTTGCGTCTAGAGCCTTTGCATTGAGGGCTATCTGAAAACGGCTGTGGCGCTGAAGTTGCCTGTGAATGTGGAGTTGGTAGCATGTGAAACCCGCATGTGGAGCATTCGTTTATGTGGGATGCTCACCAAGCTTCATTTCAGTCCTAGGCACTCAAATTGCACTAAGCATAGAGTGTGAAAACTGAGTTTCCTTGAGAGCTGCTTGGAAGCCTGATGGTGTGTGAAGTTAGTGAGCCAAATGGAGTTGTTCTCCCACAAGAACCACTCGGCTGATCCTTCTTCAATATGCCCTTCACCAACATGCAGTGTTTCCTTGATTGAATTAGCTCTCACACCAATATTTGCGTCTAGAGCCTTTGCATTGAGGGCTATCTGAAAACGGCTGTGGCGCTGAAGTTGCCTGTGAATGTGGAGTTGGTGGCATGTGAAACCCGCATGTGGAGCATTCGTTTGTGTGGGATGCTCTATCAGGTTCATTCCTAGATAATGCACTCAAAGAGCACTAAGCATAGAGTGTGAAAACTGAGTTTCCTTGAGAGCTGCTTGGAAGCCCGATGGTGTGTGAAGTTAGTGAGCCAAATGGAGTTGTTCTCCCACAAGAACCACTCGGCTGATCCTTCTTCAATATGCCCTTCACCAACATGCAGTGTTTCCTTGATTGAATTAGCTCTCACACCAATATTTGTGTCTAGAGCCTTTGCATTGAGGGCTATCTGAAAACGGCTGTGGCGCTGAAGTTGCCTGTGAATGTAGAGTTGGTGGCATGTGAAACCCGCATGTGGAGCATTCGTTTGTGTGGGATGCTCTACCAGGTTCATTTCAGTCCTAGCCATACAAAGGGCACTAAGCATAGAGTGTGAAAACTGAGTTTCCTTGAGAGCTGCTTGGAAGCCTGATGGTGTGTGAAGTTAGTGAGCCAAATGGAGTTGTTCTCCCACAAGAACCACTCGGCTGATCCTTCTTCAATATGCCCTTCACCAACATGCAGTGTTTCCTTGATTGAATTAGCTCTCACACCAATATTTGCGTCTAGAGCCTTTGCATTGAGGGCTATCTGAAAACGGCTGTGGCGCTGAAGTTGCCTGTCAATGTGGAGTTGGTGGCATGTGAAACCCGCATGTGGAGCATTCGTTTGTGTGGGATGCTCTACCAGGTTCATTTCAGTCCTAGCCATACAAAGGGCACTAAGCATAGAGTGTGAAAACTGAGTTTCCTTGAGAGCTGCTTGGAAGCCTGATGGTGTGTGAAGTTAGTGAGCCAAATGGAGTTGTTCTCCCACAAGAACCACTCGGCTGATCCTTCTTCAATATGCGCTTCACCAACATGCAGTGTTTCCTTGATTGAATTAGCTCTAACACCAATATTTGCGTCTAGAGCCTTTGCATTGAGGGCTATCTGAAAACGGCTGTGGCGCTGAAGTTGCGTGAGAATGTGGAGTTGGTGGCATGTGAAACCCGCAAGTGGAGCATTCGTTTATGTGGGATGCTCACCAAGCTTCATTTCAGTCCTAGGCCATACAAAGGGCACTAAGCATAGAGTGTGAAAACTGAGTTTCCTTGAGAGCTGCCTTAAAGCCTGATGGTGTGTGAAGTTAGTGAGCCAAATGGAGTTGTTCTCCCACAAGAACCACTCGGCTGATCCTTCTTCAATATGCCCTTCACCAACATGCAGTGTTTCCTTGATTGAATTAGCTCTCACACCAATATTTGCGTCTAGAGCCTTTGCATTGAGGGCTATCTGAAAACGGCTGTGGCACTGAAGTTGCCTGTCAATGTGGAGTTGGTGGCATGTGAAACCCGCATGTGGAGCATTCGTTTGTGTGGGATGCTCTACCAGGTTCATTCCTAGATAATGCACTCAAAGGGCACTAAGCCTAGAGTGTGAAAACTGAGTTTCCTTGAGAGCTGCTTGGAAGCCTGATGGTGTGTGAAGTTAGTGAGCCAAATGGAGTTGTTCTCCCACAAGAACCACTCTGCTGATCCTTCTTCAATATGCCCTTCACCAACATGCAGTGTTTCCTTGATTGAATTAGCTCTCACACCAATATTTGCGTCTAGAGCCTTTGCATTGAGGGCTATCTGAAAACGGCTGTGGCGCTGAAGTTGCCTGTGAATGTGGAGTTGGTGGCATGTGAAACCCGCATGTGGAGCATTCGTTTGCGTGGGATGCTGACCAAGCTTCATTTCAGTCCTAGGCACAGAAAGAGCACTAAGCATAGAGTGTGAAAACTGAGTTTCCTTGAGAGCTGCTTGGAAGCCTGATGGTGTGTGAAGTTAGTGAGCCAAATGGAGTTGTTCTCCCACAAGAACCACTCGGCTGATCCTTCTTCAATATGCCCTTCACCAACATGCAGTGTTTCCTTGATTGAATTAGCTCTCACACCAATATTTGCGTCTAGAGCCTTTGCATTGAGGGCTATCTGAAAACGGCTGTGGCGCTGAAGTTGCCTGTGAATGGGGAGTTGGTGGCATGTGAAACCCGCATGTGGAGCATTCGTTTGTGTGGGATGCTCTACCAGGTTCATTCCTAGATAATGCACTCAAAGGGCACTAAGCATAGAGTGTGAAAACTGAGTTTCCTTGAGAGCTGCTTGGAAGCCTGATGGTGTGTGAAGTTAGTGAGCCAAATGGAGTTGTTCTCCCACAAGAACCACTCGGCTGATCCTTCTTCAATATGCCCTTCACCAACATGCAGTGTTTCCTTGATTGAATTAGCTCTCACACCAATATTTGCGTCTAGAGCCTTTGCATTGAGGGCTATCTGAAAACGGCTGTGGCGCTGAAGTTGCCTGTGAATGTGGAGTTGGTGGCATGTGAAACCCGCATGTGGAGCATTCGTTTGTGTGTGATGCTCTACCAAGTTCATTCCTAGATAATGCACTCAAAGGGCACTAAGCATAGAGTGTGAAAACTGAGTTTCCTTGAGAGCTGCTTGGAAGCCTGATGGTGTGTGAAGTTAGTGAGCCAAATGGAGTTGTTCTCCCACAAGAACCACTCGGCTGATCCTTCTTCAATATGCCCTTCACCAACATGCAGTGTTTCCTTGATTGAATTAGCTCTCACACCAATATTTGCGTCTAGAGCCTTTGCATTGAGGGCTATCTGAAAACGGCTGTGGCGCTGAAGTTGCCTGTGAATGTGGAGTTGGTGGCATGTGAAACCCGCATGTGGAGCATTCGTTTGTGTGGGATGCTCTACCAGGTTCATTCCTAGATAATGCACTCAAATGGCACTAAACATAGAGTGTGAAAACTGAGTTTCCTTGATGAGCTGCTTGGAAGCCTGATGGTGTGTGAAGTTAGTGAGCCAAATGGAGTTGTTCTCCCACAAGAACCACTCGGCTGATCCTTCTTCAATATGCCCTTCACCAACATGCAGTGTTTCCTTGATTGAATTAGCTCTCACACCAATATTTGCATCTAGAGCCTTTGCATTGAGGGCTATCTGAAAACGGCTGTGGCGCTGAAGTTGCCTGTGAATGTGGAGTTGGTGGCATGTGAAACCCGCATGTGGAGCATTCGTTTGTGTGGGATGCTGTACCAGGTTCATTCCTAGATAATGCACTCAAAGGGCACTAAGCATAGAGTGTGAAAACTGAGTTTCCTTGAGAGCTGCTTGGAAGCCTGATGGTGTGTGAAGTTAGTGAGCCAAATGGAGTTGTTCTCCCACAAGAACCACTCGGCTGATCCTTCTTCAATATGCCCTTCACCAACATGCAGTGTTTCCTTGATTGAATTAGCTCTCACACCAATATTTGCGTCTAGAGCCTTTGCATTGAGGGCTATCTGAAAACGGCTGTGGCGCTGAAGTTGCCTGTGAATGTGGAGTTGGTGGCATGTGAATCCCGTATGTGGAGCATTCGTTTGTGTGGGATGCTCTACCAGGTTCATTTCAGTCCTAGCCATACAAAGGGCACTAAGCATAGATTGTGAAAACTGAGTTTCCTTGAGAGCTGCTTGGAAGCCTGATGGTGTGTGAAGTTAGTGAGCCAAATGGAGTTGTTCTCCCACAAGAACCACTCGGCTGATCCTTCTTCAATATGCCCTTCACCAACATGCAGTGTTTCCTTGATTGAATTAGCTCTCACACCAATATTTGCATCTAGAGCCTTTGCATTGAGGGCTATCTGAAAACGGCTGTGGCGCTGAAGTTGCCTGTGAATGTGGAGTTGGTGGCATGTGAAAACCGCATGTGGAGCATTCGTTTGTGTGGGATGCTCTACCAGGTTCATCCCTAGATAATGCACTCAAAGGGCACTAAGCATAGAGTGTGAAAATTGAGTTTCCTTGAGAGCTGCTTGGAAGGCTGATGGTGTGTGAAGTTAGTGAGCCAAATGGAGTTGTTCTCCCACAAGAACCACTCGGCTGATCCTTCTTCAATATGCCCTTCACCAACATGCAGTGTTTCCTTGATTGAATTAGCTCTCACACCAATATTTGCGTCTAGAGCCTTTGCATTGAGGGCTATCTGAAAACGGCTGTGGCTCTGAAGTTGCCTGTGAATGTGGAGTTGGTGGCATGTGAAACCCGCATGTGGAGCATTCGTTTGTGTGGGATGCTCACCAAGCTTCATTTCAGTCCTAGGCACACAAAGAACACTAAGCATAGAGTGTGAAAACTGAGTTTCCTTGAGAGCTGCTTGGAAGCCTGATGGTGTGTGAAGTTAGTGAGCCAAATGGAGTTGTTCTCCCACAAGAACCACTCGGCTGATCCTTCTTCAATATGCCCTTCACCAACATGCAGTGTTTCCTTGATTGAATTAGCTCTCACACCAATATTTGCATCTAGAGCCTTTGCATTGAGGGCTATCTGAAAACGGCTGTGGCGCTGAAGTTGCCTGTGAATGTGGAGTTGGTGGCATGTGAAATCCGCATGTGGAGCATTCATTTATGTGGGATGCTCTACCAGGTTCATTTCAGACCCAGCCATACAAAGGGCACTAAGCATAGAGTGTGAAAACTGAGTTTCCTTGAGAGCTGCTTGGAAGCCTGATGGTGTGTGAAGTTAGTGAGCCAAATGGAGTTGTTCTCCCACAAGAACCACTCGGCTGATCCTTCTTCAATATGCCCTTCACCAACATGCAGTGTTTCCTTGATTGAATTAGCTCTCACACCAATATTTGGGTCTAGAGCCTTTGCATTGAGGGCTATCTGAAAACGGCTGTGGCGCTGAAGTTACCTGTGAATGTGGAGTTGGTGGCATGTGAAAACCGCATGTGGAGCATTCGTTTGTGTGGGATGCTCTACCAGGTTCATTTCAGGCCTAGCCATAAAAGGGCACTAAGCATAGAGTGTGAAACCTGAGTTTCCTTGAGAGCTGCTTGGAAGCCTGATGGTGTGTGAAGTTAGTGAGCCAAATGGAGTTGTTCTCCCACAAGAACCACTCGGCTGATCCTTCTTCAATATGCCCTTCACCAACATGCAGTGTTTCCTTGATTGAATTAGCTCTCACACCAATATTTGCTTCTAGAGCCTTTGCATTGAGGGCTATCTGAAAACGGCTGTGGCGCTGAAGTTGCCTGTGAATGTGGAGTTGGTGGCATGTGAAACCCGCATGTGGAGCATTCGTTTGTGTGGGATGCTCTACCAGGTTCATTCCTAGATAATGCACTCAAATGGCACTAAACATAGAGTGTGAAAACTGAGTTTCCTTGATGAGCTGCTTGGAAGCCTGATGGTGTGTGAAGTTAGTGAGCCAAATGGAGTTGTTCTCCCACAAGAACCACTCGGCTGATCCTTCTTCAATATGCCCTTCACCAACATGCAGTGTTTCCTTGATTGAATTAGCTCTCACACCAATATTTGCGTCTAGAGCCTTTGCATTGAGGGCTATCTGAAAACGGCTGTGGCGCTGAAGTTGCCTGTGAATGTGGAGTTGGTGGCATGTGAAACCCGCATGTGGAGCATTCGTTTGTGTGGGATGCTCTACCAGGTTCATTCCTAGATAATGCACTCAAAGGGCACTAAGCATAGAATGTGAAAACTGAGTTTCCTTGAGAGCTGCTTGGAAGCCTGATGGTGTGTGAAGTTAGTGAGCCAAATGGAGTTGTTCTCCCACAAGAACCACTCGGCTGATCCTTCTTCAATATGCCCTTCACCAACATGCAGTGTTTCCTTGATTGAATTAGCTCTCACACCAATATTTGCATCTAGAGCCTTTGCATTGAGGGCTATCTGAAAACGGCTGTGGCGCTGAAGTTGCCTGTGAATGTGGAGTTGGTGGCATGTGAAACCCGCATGTGGAGCATTCGTTTGTGTGGGATGCTGTACCAGGTTCATTCCTAGATAATGCACTCAAAGGGCACTAAGCATAGAGTGTGAAAACTGAGTTTCCTTGAGAGCTGCTTGGAAGCCTGATGGTGTGTGAAGTTAGTGAGCCAAATGGAGTTGTTCTCCCACAAGAACCACTCGGCTGATCCTTCTTCAATATGCCCTTCACCAACATGCAGTGTTTCCTTGATTGAATTAGCTCTCACACCAATATTTGCGTCTAGAGCCTTTGCATTGAGGGCTATCTGAAAACGGCTGTGGCGCTGAAGTTGCCTGTGAATGTGGAGTTGGTGGCATGTGAATCCCGTATGTGGAGCATTCGTTTGTGTGGGATGCTCTACCAGGTTCATTTCAGTCCTAGCCATACAAAGGGCACTAAGCATAGATTGTGAAAACTGAGTTTCCTTGAGAGCTGCTTGGAAGCCTGATGGTGTGTGAAGTTAGTGAGCCAAATGGAGTTGTTCTCCCACAAGAACCACTCGGCTGATCCTTCTTCAATATGCCCTTCACCAACATGCAGTGTTTCCTTGATTGAATTAGCTCTCACACCAATATTTGCATCTAGAGCCTTTGCATTGAGGGCTATCTGAAAACGGCTGTGGCGCTGAAGTTGCCTGTGAATGTGGAGTTGGTGGCATGTGAAAACCGCATGTGGAGCATTCGTTTGTGTGGGATGCTCTACCAGGTTCATCCCTAGATAATGCACTCAAAGGGCACTAAGCATAGAGTGTGAAAACTGAGTTTCCTTGAGAGCTGCTTGGAAGGCTGATGGTGTGTGAAGTTAGTGAGCCAAATGGAGTTGTTCTCCCACAAGAACCACTCGGCTGATCCTTCTTCAATATGCCCTTCACCAACATGCAGTGTTTCCTTGATTGAATTAGCTCTCACACCAATATTTGCGTCTAGAGCCTTTGCATTGAGGGCTATCTGAAAACGGCTGTGGCTCTGAAGTTGCCTGTGAATGTGGAGTTGGTGGCATGTGAAACCCGCATGTGGAGCATTCGTTTGTGTGGGATGCTGACCAAGCTTCATTTCAGTCCTAGGCACACAAAGAACACTAAGCATAGAGTGTGAAAACTGAGTTTCCTTGAGAGCTGCTTGGAAGCCTGATGGTGTGTGAAGTTAGTGAGCCAAATGGAGTTGTTCTCCCACAAGAACCACTCGGCTGATCCTTCTTCAATATGCCCTTCACCAACATGCAGTGTTTCCTTGATTGAATTAGCTCTCACACCAATATTTGCATCTAGAGCCTTTGCATTGAGGGCTATCTGAAAACGGCTGTGGCGCTGAAGTTGCCTGTGAATGTGGAGTTGGTGGCATGTGAAATCCGCATGTGGAGCATTCATTTATGTGGGATGCTCTACCAGGTTCATTTCAGACCCAGCCATAAAAAGGGCACTAAGCATAGAGTGTGAAAACTGAGTTTCCTTGAGAGCTGCTTGGAAGCCTGATGGTGTGTGAAGTTAGTGAGCCAAATGGAGTTGTTCTCCCACAAGAACCACTCGGCTGATCCTTCTTCAATATGCCCTTCACCAACATGCAGTGTTTCCTTGATTGAATTAGCTCTCACACCAATATTTGGGTCTAGAGCCTTTGCATTGAGGGCTATCTGAAAACGGCTGTGGCGCTGAAGTTACCTGTGAATGTGGAGTTGGTGGCATGTGAAATCCGCATGTGGAGCATTCGTTTGTGTGGGATGCTCTACCAGGTTCATTTCAGGCCTAGCCATAAAAGGGCACTAAGCATAGAGTGTGAAACCTGAGTTTCCTTGAGAGCTGCTTGGAAGCCTGATGGTGTGTGAAGTTAGTGAGCCAAATGGAGTTGTTCTCCCACAAGAACCACTCGGCTGATCCTTCTTCAATATGCCCTTCACCAACATGCAGTGTTTCCTTGATTGAATTAGCTCTCACACCAATATTTGCGTCTAGAGCCTTTGCATTGAGGGCTATCTGAAAACGGCTGTGGCGCTGAAGTTGCCTGTGAATGTGGAGTTGGTGGCATGTGAAACCCGCATGTGGAGCATTCGTTTGTGTGGGATGCTCTACCAGGTTCATTCCTAGATAATGCACTCAAAGGGCACTAAGCATAGAGTGTGAAAACTGAGTTTCCTTGAGAGCTGCTTGGAAGCCTGATGGTGTGTGAAGTTAGTGAGCCAAATGGAGTTGTTCTCCCACAAGAACCACTCGGCTGTTCCTTCTTCAATATGCCCTTCACCAACATGCAGTGTTTCCTTGATTGAATTAGCTCTCACACCAATATTTGCGTCTAGAGCCTTTGCATTGAGGGCTATCTGAATACGGCTGTGGCGCTGAAGTTGCCTGTGAATGTGGAGTTGGTGGCATGTGAAACCCGCATGTGGAGCATTCGTTTGTGTGGGATGCTCTACCAGGTTCATTCCTAGATAATGCACTCAACGGGCACTAAACATAGAGTGTGAAAACTGAGTTTCCTTGAGAGCTGCTTGGAAGCCTGATGGTGTGTGAAGTTAGTGAGCCAAATGGAGTTGTTCTCCCACAAGAACCACTCGGCTGATCCTTCTTCAATATGCCCTTCACCAACATGCAGTGTTTCCTTGATTGAATTAGCTCTCACACCAATATTTGCGTCTATAGCCTTTGCATTGAGGACTATCTGAAAACGGCTGTGGCGCTGAAGTTGCCTGTCAATGTGGAGTTGGTGGCATGTGAAACCCGCATGTGGAGCATTCGTTTGTGTGGGATGCTGATCAAGCTTCATTTCAGTCCTAGGCGCACAAAGAGCACTAAGCATAGAGTGTGAAAACTGAGTTTCCTTGAGAGCTGCTTGGAAGTCTGATGGTGTGTGAAGTTAGTGAGCCAAATGGAGTTGTTCTCCCACAAGAACCACTCGGCTGATCCTTCTTCAATATGCCCTTCACCAACATGCAGTGTTTCCTTGATTGAATTAGCTCTCACACCAATATTTGCGTCTAGAGCCTTTGCATTGAGGGCTATCTGAAAACGGCTGTGGCGCTGAAGTTGCCTGTGAATGTGGAGTTGGTGGCATGTGAAACCCGCATGTGGAGCATTCGTTTGTGTGGGATGCTCTACCAGGTTCATTCCTAGATAATGCACTCAAAGGGCACTAAGCATAGAGTGTGAAAACTGAGTTTCCTTGAGAGCTGCTTGGAAGCCTGATGGTGTGTGAAGTTAGTGAGCCAAATGGAGTTGTTCTCCCACAAGAACCACTCGGCTGATCCTTCTTCAATATGCCCTTCACCAACATGCATTGTTTCCTTGATTGAATTAGCTCTCACACCAATATTTGGGTCTAGAGCCTTTGCATTGAGGGCTATCTGAAAACGGCTGTGGCGCTGAAGTTACCTGTGAATGTGGAGTTGGTGGCATGTGAAATCCGCATGTGGAGCATTCGTTTGTGTGGGATGCTCTACCAGGTTCATTTCAGTCCTAGCCATAAAAGGGCACTAAGCATAGAGTGTGAAACTTGAGTTTCCTTGAGAGCTGCTTGGAAGCCTGATGGTGTGTGAAGTTAGTGAGCCAAATGGAGTTGTTCTCCCACAAGAACCACTCGGCTGATCCTTCTTCAATATGCCCTTCACCAACATGCAGTGTTTCCTTGATTGAATTAGCTCTCACACCAATATTTGGGTCTAGAGCCTTTGCATTGAGGGCTATCTGAAAACGGCTGTGGCGCTGAAGTTGCCTGTGAATGTGGAGTTGGTGGCATGTGAAACCCGCATGTGGAGCATTCGTTTGTGTGGGATGCTCTACCAGGTTCATTCCTAGATAATGCACTCAAAGGGCACTAAGCATAGAGTGTGAAAACTGAGTTTCCTTGAGAGCTGCTTGGAAGCCTGATGGTGTGTGAAGTTAGTGAGCCAAATGGAGTTGTTCTCCCACAAGAACCACTCGGCTGATCCTTCTTCAATATGCCCTTCACCAACATGCAGTGTTTCCTTGATTGAATTAGCTCTCACACCAATATTTGCGTCTAGAGCCTTTGCATTGAGGGCTATCTGAATACGGCTGTGGCGCTGAAGTTGCCTGTGAATGTGGAGTTGGTGGCATGTGAAACCCGCATGTGGAGCATTCGTTTGTGTGGGATGCTCTACCAGGTTCATTCCTAGATAATGCACTCAACGGGCACTAAACATAGAGTGTGAAAACTGAGTTTCCTTGAGAGCTGCTTGGAAGCCTGATGGTGTGTGAAGTTAGTGAGCCAAATGGAGTTGTTCTCCCACAAGAACCACTCGGCTGATCCTTCTTCAATATGCCCTTCACCAACATGCAGTGTTTCCTTGATTGAATTAGCTCTCACACCAATATTTGCGTCTAGAGCCTTTGCATTGAGGGCTATCTGAAAACGGCTGTGGCGCTGAAGTTGCCTGTCAATGTGGAGTTGGTGGCATGTGAAACCCGCATGTGGAGCATTCGTTTGTGTGGGATGCTGATCAAGCTTCATTTCAGTCCTAGGCACACAAAGAGCACTAAGCATAGAGTGTGAAAACTGAGTTTCCTTTAGAGCTGCTTGGAAGCCTGATGGTGTGTGAAGTTAGTGAGCCAAATGGAGTTGTTCTCCCACAAGAACCACTCGGCTGATCCTTCTTCAATATGCCCTTCACCAACATGCAGTGTTTCCTTGATTGAATTAGCTCTCACACCAATATTTGCGTCTAGAGCCTTTGCATTGAGGGCTATCTGAAAACGGCTGTGGCGCTGAAGTTGCCTGTGAATGTGGAGTTGGTGGCATGTGAAACCCGCATGTGGAGCATTCGTTTGTGTGGGATGCTCTACCAGGTTCATTCCTAGATAATGCACTCAAAGGGCACTAAGCATAGAGTGTGAAAACTGAGTTTCCTTGAGAGCTGCTTGGAAGCCTGATGGTGTGTGAAGTTAGTGAGCCAAATGGAGTTGTTCTCCCACAAGAACCACTCGGCTGATCCTTCTTCAATATGCCCTTCACCAACATGCAGTGTTTCCTTGATTGAATTAGCTCTCACACCAATATTGGCGTCTAGAGCCTTTGCATTGAGGGCTATCTGAAAACGGCTGTGGCTCTGAAGTTGCCTGTGAATGTGGAGTTGGTGGCATGTGAAACCCGCATGTGGAGCATTCGTTTGTGTGGGATGCTGACCAAGCTTCATTTCAGTCCTAGGCACACAAAGAGCACTAAGCATAGAGTGTGAAAACTGAGTTTCCTTGAGAGCTGCTTGGAAGCCTGATGGTGTGTGAAGTTAGTGAGCCAAATGGAGTTGTTCTCCCACAAGAACCACTCGGCTGATCCTTCTTCAATATGCCCTTCACCAACATGCAGTGTTTCCTTGATTGAATTAGCTCTCACACCAATATTTGCATCTAGAGCCTTTGCATTGAGGGCTATCTGAAAACGGCTGTGGCGCTGAAGTTGCCTGTGAATGTGGAGTTGGTGGCATGTGAAATCCGCATGTGGAGCATTCATTTATGTGGGATGCTCTACCAGGTTCATTTCAGACCCAGCCATACAAAGGGCACTAAGCATAGAGTGTGAAAACTGAGTTTCCTTGAGAGCTGCTTGGAAGCCTGATGGTGTGTGAAGTTAGTGAGCCAAATGGAGTTGTTCTCCCACAAGAATCACTCGGCTGATCCTTCTTCAATATGCCCTTCACCAACATGCAGTGTTTCCTTGATTGAATTAGCTCTCACACCAATATTTGGGTCTAGAGCCTTTCCATTGAGGGCTATCTGAAAACGGCTGTGGCGCTGAAGTTACCTGTGAATGTGGAGTTGGTGGCATGTGAAATCCGATGTGGAGCATTCGTTTGTGTGGGATGCTCTACCAGGTTCATTTCAGTCCTAGGCATAAAAGGGCACTAAGCATAGAGTGTGAAACCTGAGTTTCCTTGAGAGTTGCTTGGAAGCCTGATGGTGTGTGAAGTTAGTGAGCCAAATGGAGTTGTTCTCCCACAAGAACCACTCGGCTGATCCTTCTTCAATATGCCCTTCACCAACATGCAGTGTTTCCTTGATTGAATTAGCTCTCACACCAATATTTGCGTCTAGAGCCTTTGCATTGAGGGCTATCTGAAAATGGCTGTGGCGCTGAAGTTGCCTGTGAATGTGGAGTTGGTGGCATGTGAAACCCGCATGTGGAGCATTCGTTTGTGTGGGATGCTCTACCAGGTTCATTCCTAGATAATGCACTCAAAGGGCACTAAGCATAGAGTGTGAAAACTGAGTTTCCTTGAGAGCTGCTTGGAAGCCTGATGGTGTGTGAAGTTAGTGAGCCAAATGGAGTTGTTCTCCCACAAGAACCACTCGGCTGTTCCTTCTTCAATATGCCCTTCACCAACATGCAGTGTTTCCTTGATTGAATTAGCTCTCACACCAATATTTGCGTCTAGAGCCTTTGCATTGAGGGCTATCTGAATACGGCTGTGGCGCTGAAGTTGCCTGTGAATGTGGAGTTGGTGGCATGTGAAACCCGCATGTGGAGCATTCGTTTGTGTGGGATGCTCTACCAGGTTCATTCCTAGATAATGCACTCAAAGGGCACTAAACATAGAGTGTGAAAACTGAGTTTCCTTGAGAGCTGCTTGGAAGCCTGATGGTGTGTGAAGTTAGTGAGCCAAATGGAGTTGTTCTCCCACAAGAACCACTCGGCTGATCCTTCTTCAATATGCCCTTCACCAACATGCAGTGTTTCCTTGATTGAATTAGCTCTCACACCAATATTTGCGTCTAGAGCCTTTGCATTGAGGGCTATCTGAAAACGGCTGTGGCGCTGAAGTTGCCTGTGAATGTGGAGTTGGTGGCATGTGAAACCCGCATGTGGAGCATTCGTTTGTGTGGGATGCTCTACCAGGTTCATTCCTAGATAATGCACTCAAATGGCACTAAGCACAGAGTTTGAAAACTGAGTTTCCTTGAGAGCTGCTTGGAAGCCTGATGGTGTGTGAAGTTAGTGAGCCAAATGGAGTTGTTTTCCCACAAGAACCACTCGACTGATCCTTCTTCAATATGCCCTTCACCAACATGCAGTGTTTCCTTGATTGAATTAGCTCTCACACCAATATTTGCATCTAGAGCCTTTGCATTGAGGGCTATCTGAAAACGGCTGTCGTGCTGAAGTTGCCTGTGAATGTGGAGTTGGTGGCATGTGAAACCCGCATGTGGAGCATTCGTTTATGTGGGATGCTCACCAAGCTTCATTTCAGTCCTTGGCACTCAAAGGGCACTAAGCATAGAGTGTAAAAACTGAGTTTCCTTGAGAGCTGCTTGGAAGCCTGATGGTGTGTGAAGTTAGTGAGCCAAATGGAGTTGTTCTCCCACAAGAACCACTCGGCTGATCCTTCTTCAATATGCCCTTCACCAACATGCAGTGTTTCCTTGATTGAATTAGCTCTCACACCAATATTTGCGTCTAGAGCCTTTGCATTGAGGGCTATCTGAAAACGGCTGTGGCGCTGAAGTTGCCTGTGAATGTGGAGTTGGTGGCATGTGAAACCCGCATGTGGAGCCTTCGTTTGTGTGGGATGCTGATCAAGCTTCATTTCAGTCCTAGGCGCACAAAGAGCACTAAGCATAGAGTGTGAAAACTGAGTTTCCTTGAGAGCTGCTTGGAAGTCTGATGGTGTGTGAAGTTAGTGAGCCAAATGGAGTTGTTCTCCCACAAGAACCACTCGGCTGATCCTTCTTCAATATGCCCTTCACCAACATGCAGTGTTTCCTTGATTGAATTAGCTCTCACACCAATATTTGCGTCTAGAGCCTTTGCATTGAGGGCTATCTGAAAACGGCTGTGGCGCTGAAGTTGCCTGTGAATGTGGAGTTGGTGGCATGTGAAACCCGCATGTGGAGCATTCGTTTGTGTGGGATGCTCTACCAGGTTCATTCCTAGATAATGCACTCAAAGGGCACTAAACATAGAGTGTGAAAACTGAGTTTCCTTGAGAGCTGCTTGGAAGCCTGATGGTGTGTGAAGTTAGTGAGCCAAATGGAGTTGTTCTCCCACAAGAACCACTCGGCTGATCCTTCTTCAATATGCCCTTCACCAACATGCAGTGTTTCCTTGATTGAATTAGCTCTCACACCAATATTTGCGTCTAGAGCCTTTGCATTGAGGGCTATCTGAAAACGGCTGTGGCGCTGAAGTTGCCTGTGAATGTGGAGTTGGTGGCATGTGAAACCCGCATGTGGAGCATTAGTTTGTGTGGGATGCTGATCAAGCTTCATTTCAGTCCTAGGCACACAAAGAGCACTAAGCATAGAGTGTGAAAACTGAGTTTCCTTGAGAGCTGCTTGGAAGTCTGATGGTGTGTGAAGTTAGTGAGCCAAATGGAGTTGTTCTCCCACAAGAACCACTCGGCTGATCCTTCTTCAATATGCCCTTCACCAACATGCAGTGTTTCCTTGATTGAATTAGCTCTCACACCAATATTTGCGTCTAGAGCCTTTGCATTGAGGGCTATCTGAAAATGGCTGTGGCGCTGAAGTTGCCTGTGAATGTGGAGTTGGTGGCATGTGAAACCCGCATGTGGAGCATTCGTTTGTGTGGGATGCTCTACCAGGTTCATTCCTAGATAATGCACTCAAAGGGCACTAAGCATAGAGTGTGAAAACTGAGTTTCCTTGAGAGCTGCTTGGAAGCCTGATGGTGTGTGAAGTTAGTGAGCCAAATGGAGTTGTTCTCCCACAAGAACCACTCGGCTGATCCTTCTTCAATATGCCCTTCACCAACATGCAGTGTTTCCTTCATTGAATTAGCTCTCACACCAATATTGGCGTCTAGAGCCTTTGCATTGAGGGCTATCTGAAAATGGCTGTGGCGCTGAAGTTGCCTGTGAATGTGGAGTTGGTGGCATGTGAAACCCGCATGTGGAGCATTCGTTTGTGTGGGATGCCCACCAAGCTTGATTTCAGTCCTAGGCACACAAAGAGCACTAAGCATAGAGTGTGAAAACTGAGTTTCCTTGAGAGCTGCTTGGAAGTCTGATGGTGTGTGAAGTTAGTGAGCCAAATGGAGTTGTTCTCCCACAAGAACCACTCGGCTGATCCTTCTTCAATATGCCCTTCACCAACATGCAGTGTTTCCTTGATTGAATTAGCTCTCACACCAATATTTGCGTCTAGAGCCTTTGCATTGAGGGCTATCTGAAAACGGCTGTGGCGCTGAAGTTGCCTGTGAATGTGGAGTTGGTGGCATGTGAAACCCGCATGTGGAGCATTCGTTTGTGTGGGATGCTCTACCAGGTTCTTTCCTAGATAATGCCCTCAAAGAGCACTAAGCATAGAGTGTGAAAACTGAGTTTCCTTGAGAGCTGCTTGGAAGCCTGATGGTGTGTGAAGTTAGTGAGCCAAATGGAGTTGTTCTCCCACAAGAACCACTCGGCTGATCCTTCTTCAATATGCCCTTCACCAACATGCAGTGTTTCCTTGATTGAATTAGCTCTCACACCAATATTTGCGTCTAGAGCCTTTGCATTGAGGGCTATCTGAAAACGGCTGTGGCGCTGAAGTTGCCTGTGAATGTGGAGTTGGTGGCATGTGAAACACGCATGTGGAGCATTCGTTTGTGTGGGATGCTCTACCAGGTTCATTCCTAGATAATGCACTCAAAGGGCACTAAGCATAGAGTGTGAAAACTGAGTTTCCTTGAGAGCTGCTTGGAAGCCTGATGGTGTGTGAAGTTAGTGAGCCAAATGGAGTTGTTCTCCCACAAGAACCACTCGGCTAATCCTTCTTCAATATGCCCTTCACCAACATGCAGTGTTTCCTTGATTGAATTAGCTCTCACACCAATATTTGCGTCTAGAGCCTTTGCATTGAGGGCTATCTGAAAACGGCTGTGGCGCTGAAGTTGCCTGTGAATGTGGAGTTGGTGGCATGTGAAACCCGCATGTGGAGCATTCGTTTGTGTGGGATGCTCTACCAAGTTCATTCCTAGATAATGCACTCAAAGGGCACTAAGCATAGAGTGTGAAAACTAAGTTTCCTTGAGAGCTGCTTGGAAGCCTGATGGTGTGTGAAGTTAGTGAGCCAAATGGAGTTGTTCTCCCACAAGAACCACTCGGCTGATCCTTCTTCAATATGCCCTTCACCAACATGCAGTGTTTCCTTGATTGCATTAGCTCTCACACCAATATTTGCGTCTAGAGCCTTTGCATTGAGGGCTATCTGAAAACGGCTGTGGCGCTGAAGTTGCCTGTGAATGTGGAGTTGGTGGCATGTGAAACCTGCATGTGGAGCATTCGTTTGTGTGGGATGCTCTACCAGGTTCATTTCAGTCCCAGCCATACAAAGGGCACTAAGCATAGAGTGTGAAAACTGAGTTTCCTTGAGAGCTGCTTGGAAGCCTGATGGTGTGTGAAGTTAGTGAGCCAAATGGAGTTGTTCTCCCACAAGAACCACTCGGCCGATCCTTCTTCAATATGCCCTTCACCAACATGCAGTGTTTCCTTGATTGAATTAGCTCTCACACCAATATTTGCGTCTAGAGCCTTTGCATTGAGGGCTATCTGAAAACGACTGTGGCGCTGAAGTTGCCTGTCAATGTGGAGTTGGTGGCATGTGAAACCCGCATGTGGAGCATTCGTTTGTGTGGGATGCTGACCAAGCTTCATTTCAGTCCTAGGCACACAAAGAGCACTAAGCATAGAGTGTGAAAACTGAGTTTCCTTGAGAGCTGCTTGGAAGCCTGATGGTGTGTGAAGTTAGTGAGCCAAATGGAGTTGTTCTCCCACAAGAACCACTCGGCTGATCCTTCTTCAATATGCCCTTCACCAACATGCAGTGTTTCCTTGATTGAATTAGCTCTCACACCAATATTTGCGTCTAGAGCCTTTGCATTGAGGGCTATCTGAAAACGGCTGTGGCGCTGAAGTTGCCTGTGAATGTGGAATTGGTGGCATGTGAAACCCGCATGTGGAGCATTCGTTTGTGTGGGATGCTCTACCAGGTTCATTCCTAGATAATGCACTCAAAGGGCACTAAGCATAGAGTGTGAAAACTGAGTTTCCTTGAGAGCTGCTTGGAAGCCTGATGGTGTGTGAAGTTAGTGAGCCAAATGGAGTTGTTCTCCCACAAGAACCACTCGGCTGATCCTTCTTCAATATGCCCTTCACCAACATGCAGTGTTTCCTTGATTGAATTAGCTCTCACACCAATATTTGCATCTAGAGCCTTTGCATTGAGGGCTATCTGAAAACGGCTGTGGCGCTGAAGTTGCCTGTGAATGTGGAGTTGGTGGCATGTGAAATCCGCATGTGGAGCATTCATTTGTGTGGGATGCTCTACCAGGTTCATTTCAGACCTAGCCATACAAAGGGCACTAAGCATAGAGTGTGAAAACTGAGTTTCCTTGAGAGCTGCTTGGAAGCCTGATGGTGTGTGAAGTTAGTGAGCCACATGGAGTTGTTCTCCCACAAGAACCACTCGGCTGATCCTTCTTCAATATGCCCTTCACCAACATGCAGTGTTTCCTTGATTGAATTAGCTCTCACACCAATATTTGCGTCTAGAGCCTTTGCATTGAGGGCTATCTGAAAACGGCTGTGGCGCTGAAGTTGCCTGTGAATGTGGAGTTGGTGGCATGTGAAACCCGCATGTGGAGCATTCGTTTGTGTGGGATGCTCTACCAGGTTCATTCCTAGATAATGCACTCAAAGAGCACTAAGCATAGAGTGTGAAAACTGAGTTTCCTTGAGAGCTGCTTGGAAGCCTGATGGTGTGTGAAGTTAGTGAGCCAAATGGAGTTGTTCTCCCACAAGAACCACTCGGCTGATCCTTCTTCAATATGCCCTTCACCAACATGCAGTGTTTCCTTGATTGAATTAGCTCTCACACCAATATTTGCGTCTAGAGCTTTTGCATTGAGGGCTATCTGAAAACGGCTGTGGCGCTGAAGTTGCCTGTGAATGTGGAGTTGGTGGCATGTGAAACCCGCATGTGGAGCATTCGTTTATGTGGGATTCTCACCAAGCTTCATTTCAGTCCTAGGCACTCAAAGGGCACTAAGCATAGAGTGTGAAAACTGAGTTTCCTTGAGAGCTGCTTGGAAGCCTGATGGTGTGTGAAGTTAGTGAGCCAAATGGAGTTGTTCTCCCACAAGAACCACTCGGCTGATCCTTCTTCAATATGCCCTTCACCAACATGCAGTGTTTCCTTGATTGAATTAGCTCTCCCACCAATATTTGCGTCTAGAGCCTTTGCATTGAGGGCTATCTGAAAACGGCTGTGGCGCTGAAGTTGCCTGTGAATGTGGAGTTGGTGGCATGTGAAACCCGCATGTGGAGCATTCGTTTGTGTGGGATGCTCTACCAGGTTCATTCCTAGATATTGCACTCAAAGGGCACTAAACATAGAGTGTGAAAACTGAGTTTCCTTGAGAGCTGCTTGGAAGCCTGATGGTGTGTGAAGTTAGTGAGCCAAATGGAGTTGTTCTCCCACAAGAACCACTCGGCTGATCCTTCTTCAATATGCCCTTCACCAACATGCAGTGTTTCCTTGATTGAATTAGCTCTCACACCAATATTTGCGTCTAGAGCCTTTGCATTGAGGGCTATCTGAAAACGGCTGTGGCGCTGAAGTTGCCTGTGAATGTGGAGTTGGTGGCATGTGAAACCCGCATGTGGAGCATTCGTTTGTGTGGGATGCTCTACCAGGTTCATTCCTAGATAATGCACTCAAAGGGCACTAAGCATAGAGTGTGAAAACTGAGTTTCCTTGAGAGCTGCTTGGAAGCCTGATGGTGTGTGAAGTTAGTGAGCCAAATGGAGTTGTTCTCCCACAAGAACCACTCGGCTGATCCTTCTTCAATATGCCCTTCACCAACATGCAGTGTTTCCTTGATTGAATTAGCTCTCACACCAATATTTGCATCTAGAGCCTTTGCATTGAGGGCTATCTGAAAACGGCTGTGGCGCTGAAGTTGCCTGTGAATGTGGAGTTGGTGGCATGTGAAATCCGCATGTGGAGCATTCATTTGTGTGGGATGCTCTACCAGGATCATTTCAGACCTAGCCATACAAAGGGCACTAAGCATAGAGTGTGAAAACTGAGTTTCCTTGAGAGCTGCTTGGAAGCCTGATGGTGTGTGAAGTTAGTGAGCCACATGGAGTTGTTCTCCCACAAGAACCACTCGGCTGATCCTTCTTCAATATGCCCTTCACCAACATGCAGTGTTTCCTTGATTGAATTAGCTCTCACACCAATATTTGCGTCTAGAGCCTTTGCATTGAGGGCTATCTGAAAACGGCTGTGGCGCTGAAGTTGCCTGTGAATGTGGAGTTGGTGGCATGTGAAACCCGCATGTGGAGCATTCGTTTGTGTGGGATGCTCTACCAGGTTCATTCCTAGATAATGCACTCAAAGAGCACTAAGCATAGAGTGTGAAAACTGAGTTTCCTTGAGAGCTGCTTGGAAGCCTGATGGTGTGTGAAGTTAGTGAGCCAAATGGAGTTGTTCTCCCACAAGAACCACTCGGCTGATCCTTCTTCAATATGCCCTTCACCAACATGCAGTGTTTCCTTGATTGAATTAGCTCTCACACCAATATTTGCGTCTAGAGCTTTTGCATTGAGGGCTATCTGAAAACGGCTGTGGCGCTGAAGTTGCCTGTGAATGTGGAGTTGGTGGCATGTGAAACCCGCATGTGGAGCATTCGTTTATGTGGGATTCTCACCAAGCTTCATTTCAGTCCTAGGCACTCAAAGTGCACTAAGCATAGTGTGTGAAAACTGAGTTTCCTTGAGAGCTGCTTGGAAGCCTGATGGTGTGTGAAGTTAGTGAGCCAAATGGAGTTGTTCTCCCACAAGAACCACTCGGCTGATCCTTCTTCAATATGCCCTTCACCAACATGCAGTGTTTCCTTGATTGAATTAGCTCTCCCACCAATATTTGCGTCTAGAGCCTTTGCATTGAGGGCTATCTGAAAACGGCTGTGGCGCTGAAGTTGCCTGTAAATGTGGAGTTGGTGGCATGTGAAACCCGCATGTGGAGCATTCGTTTGTGTGGGATGCTCTACCAGGTTCATTCCTAGATATTGCACTCAAAGGGCACTAAACATAGAGTGTGAAAACTGAGTTTCCTTGAGAGCTGCTTGGAAGCCTGATGGTGTGTGAAGTTAGTGAGCCAAATGGAGTTGTTCTCCCACAAGAACCACTCGGCTGATCCTTCTTCAATATGCCCTTCACCAACATGCAGTGTTTCCTTGATTGAATTAGCTCTCACAGCAATATTTGCGTCTAGAGCCTTTGCATTGAGGGCTATCTGAAAACGGCTGTGGCGCTGAAGGTGCCTGTGAATGTGGAGTTGGTGGCATGTGAAACCCGCATGTGGAGCATTCGTTTGCGTGGGATGCTCTACCAGGTTCATTCCTAGATAATGCATTCAATGGGCACTAAACATAGAGTGTGAAAACTGAGTTTCCTTGAGAGCTGCCTTAAAGCCTGATGGTGTGTGAAGTTAGTGAGCCAAATGGAGTTGTTCTCCCACAAGAACCACTCAGCTGATCCTTCTTCAATATGCCCTTCCCCAACATGCAGTGTTTCCTTGATTGAATTAGCTCTCACACCAATATTTGCGTCTAGAGCCTTTGCATTGAGGGCTATCTGAAAACGGCTGTGGCGCTGAAGTTGCCTGTGAATGTGGAGTTGGTGGCATGTGAAACCCGCATGTGGAGCATTCGTTTGTGTGGGATGCTCTACCAGGTTGATTCCTAGATAATGCACTCAAAGGGCACTAAGCATAGTGTGTGAAAACTGAGTTTCCTTGAGAGCTGCTTGGAAGCCTGATGGTGTGTGAAGTTAGTGAGCCAAATGGAGTTGTTCTCCCACAAGAACCACTCGGCTGATCCTTCTTCAATATGCCCTTCACCAACATGCAGTGTTTCCTTGATTGAATTAGCTCTCACACCAATATTTGCGTCTAGAGCTTTTGCATTGAGGGCTATCTGAAAACGGCTGTGGCGCTGAAGTTGCCTGTGAATGTGAAGTTGGTGGCATGTGAAACCCGCATGTGGAGCATTCGTTTGTGTGGGATTCTCACCAAGCTTCATTTCAGTCCTAGGCACTCAAAGGGCACTAAGCATAGAGTGTGAAAACTGAGTTTCCTTGAGAGCTGCTTGGAAGCCTGATGGTGTGTGAAGTTAGTGAGCCAAATGGAGTTGTTCTCCCACAAGAACCACTCGGCTGATCCTTCTTCAATATGCCCTTCACCAACATGCCGTGTTTCCTTGATTGAATTAGCTCTCCCACCAATATTTGCGTCTAGAGCCTTTGCATTGAGGGCTATCTGAAAACGGCTGTGGCGCTGAAGTTGCCTGTGAATGTGGAGTTGGTGGCATGTGAAACCCGCATGTGGAGCATTCGTTTGTGTGGGATGCTCTACCAGGTTCATTCCTAGATATTGCACTCAAAGGGCACTAAACATAGAGTGTGAAAACTGAGTTTCCTTGAGAGCTGCTTGGAAGCCTGATGGTGTGTGAAGTTAGTGAGCCAAATGGAGTTGTTCTCCCACAAGAACCACTCGGCTGATCCTTCTTCAATATGCCCTTCACCAACATGCAGTGTTTCCTTGATTGAATTAGCTCTCACAGCAATATTTGCGTCTAGAGCCTTTGCATTGAGGGCTATCTGAAAACGGCTGTGGCGCTGAAGGTGCCTGTGAATGTGGAGTTGGTGGCATGTGAAACCCGCATGTGGAGCATTCGTTTGCGTGGGATGCTCTACCAGGTTCATTCCTAGATAATGCATTCAATGGGCACTAAACATAGAGTGTGAAAACTGAGTTTCCTTGAGAGCTGCTTGGAAGCCTGATGGTGTGTGAAGTTAGTGAGCCAAATGGAGTTGTTCTCCCACAAGAACCACTCAGCTGATCCTTCTTCAATATGCCCTTCCCCAACATGCAGTGTTTCCTTGATTGAATTAGCTCTCACACCAATATTTGCGTCTAGAGCCTTTGCATTGAGGGCTATCTGAAAACGGCTGTGGCGCTGAAGTTGCCTGTGAATGTGGAGTTGGTGGCATGTGAAACCCGCATGTGGAGCATTCGTTTGTGTGGGATGCTCTACCAGGTTGATTCCTAGATAATGCACTCAAAGGGCACTAAGCATAGTGTGTGAAAACTGAGTTTCCTTGAGAGCTGCTTGGAAGCCTGATGGTGTGTGAAGTTAGTGAGCCAAATGAGTTGTTCTCCCACAAGAACCACTCGGCTGATCCTTCTTCAATATGCCCTTCACCAACATGCAGTGTTTCCTTGATTGAATTAGCTCTCACACCCAATATTTGCGTCTAGAGCCTTTGCATTGAGGGCTATCTGAAAACGGCTGTGGCGCTGAAGTTGCCTGTGAATGTGGAGTTGGTGGCATGTGAAACCCGCATGTGGAGCATTCGTTTGTGTGGGATGCTCTACCAGGTTCATTCCTAGATAATGCACTCAAAGGGCACTAAGCATAGAGTGTGAAAACTGAGTTTCCTTGAGAGCTGCTTGGAAGCCTGATGGTGTGTGAAGTTAGTGAGCCAAATGGAGTTGTTCTCCCACAAGAACCATTCGGCTGATCCTTCTTCAATATGCCCTTCACCAACATGCAGTGTTTCCTTGATTGAATTAGCTCTCACACCAATATTGGCGTCTAGAGCCTTTGCATTGAGGGCTATCTGAAAACGGCTGTGGCGCTGAAGTTGCCTGTCAATGTGGAGTTGGTGGCATGTGAAACCCGCATGTGGAGCATTCGTTTGTGTGGGATGCTAACCAAGCTTCATTTCAGTCCTAGGTACTCAAAGGGCACTAAGCATAGAGTGTGAAAACTGAGTTTCCTTGAGAGCTGCTTGGAAGCCTGATGGTGTGTGAAGTTAGTGAGCCAAATGGAGTTGTTCTCCCACAAGAACCACTCGGCTGATCCTTCTTCAATATGCCCTTCAGCAACATGCAGTGTTTCCTTGATTGAATTAGCTCTCACACCAATATTTGCGTCTAGAGCCTTTGCATTGAGGGCTATCTGAAAACGGCTGTGGCGCTGAAGTTGCCTGTGAATGTGGAGTTGGTGGCATGTGAAACCCGCATGTGGATTATTCGTTCGTGTGGGATGTTCTACCAGGTTCATTCCTAGATAATGCACTCAAAGGGCACTAAGCATAGAGTGTGAAAACTGAGTTTCCTTGAGAGCTGCTTGGAAGCCTGATGGTGTGTGAAGTTAGTGAGCCAAATGGAGTTGTTCTCCCACAAGAACCACTCGGCTGATCCTTCTTCAATATGCCCTTCACCAACATGCAGTGTTTCCTTGATTGAATTAGCTCTCACACCAATATTTGCGTCTAGAGCCTTTGCATTGAGGGCTATCTGAAAACGGCTGTGGCGCTGAAGTTGCCTGTGAATGTGGAGTTGGTGGCATGTGAAACCCGCATGTGGAGCATTCGTTTGTGTGGGATGCTCTACCAGGTTCATTCCTAGATAATGCACTCTAAGGGCACTAAACATAGAGTATGAAAACTGAGTTTCCTTGATAGCTGCTTGGAAGCCTGATGGTGTGTGAAGTTAGTGAGCCAAATGGAGTTGTTCTCCCACAAGAACCACTCGGCTGATCCTTCTTCAATATGCCCTTCACCAACATGCAGTGTTTCCTTGATTGAATTAGCTCTCCCACCAATATTTGCGTCTAGAGCCTTTGCATTGAGGGCTATCTGAAAACGGCTGTGGCGCTGAAGTTGCCTGTGAATGTGGAGTTGGTGGCATGTGAAACCCGCATGTGTGGAGCTGTCGTTTGTGTGGGATGCTCTACCAGGTTCATTCCTAGATAATGCACGCAAAGGGCACTAAGCATAGAGTGTGAAAACTGAGTTTCCTTGAGAGCTGCTTGGAAGCCTGATGGTGTGTGAATTTAGTGAGACAAATGGAGTTGTTCTCCCACAAGAACCACTCGGCTGATCCTTCTTCAATATGCCCTTCACCAACATGCAGTGTTTCCTTGATTGAATTAGCTCTCACACCAATATTTGCGTCTAGAGCCTTTGCATTGAGGGCTATCTGAAAACGGCTGTGGCGCTGAAGTTGACTGTGAATGTGGAGTTGGTGGCATGTGAAACCCGCATGTGGAGCATTCGTTTGTGTGGGATGCTCTACCAGGTTCATTCCTAGATAATGCATTCAAAGGGCACTAAGCATAGAGTGTGAAAACTGAGTTTCCTTGAGAGCTGCTTGGAAGCCTGATGGTGTGTGAAGTTAGTGAGCCAAATGGAGTTGTTCTCCCACAAGAACCACTCGGCTGATCCTTCTTCAATATGCCCTTCACCAACATGCAGTGTTTCCTTGATTGAATTAGCTCTCACACCAATATTTGCATCTAGAGCCTTTGCATTGAGGGCTATCTGAAAACGGCTGTGGCGCTGAAGTTGCCTGTGAATGTGGAGTTGGTGGCATGTGAAATCCGCATGTGGAGCATTCATTTGTGTGGGATGCTCTACCAGGATCATTTCAGACCTAGCCATACAAAGGGCACTAAGCATAAAGTGTGAAAACTGAGTTTCCTTGAGAGCTGCTTGGAAGCCTGATGGTGTGTGAAGTTAGTGAGCCACATGGAGTTGTTCTCCCACAAGAACCACTCGGCTGATCCTTCTTCAATATGCCCTTCACCAACATGCAGTGTTTCCTTGATTGAATTAGCTCTCACACCAATATTTGCGTCTAGAGCCTTTGCATTGAGGGCTATCTGAAAACGGCTGTGGCGCTGAAGTTGCCTGTGAATGTGGAGTTGGTGGCATGTGAAACCCGCATGTGGAGCATTCGTTTGTGTGGGATGCTCTACCAGGTTCATTCCTAGATAATGCACTCAAAGAGCACTAAGCATAGAGTGTGAAAACTGAGTTTCCTTGAGAGCTGCTTGGAAGCCTGATGGTGTGTGAAGTTAGTGAGCCAAATGGAGTTGTTCTCCCACAAGAACCACTCGGCTGATCCTTCTTCAATATGCCCTTCACCAACATGCAGTGTTTCCTTGATTGAATTAGCTCTCACACCAATATTTGCGTCTAGAGCTTTTGCATTGAGGGCTATCTGAAAACGGCTGTGGCGCTGAAGTTGCCTGTGAATGTGGAGTTGGTGGCATGTGAAACCCGCATGTGGAGCATTCGTTTATGTGGGATTCTCACCAAGCTTCATTTCAGTCCTAGGCACTCAAAGGGCACTAAGCATAGAGTGTGAAAACTGAGTTTCCTTGAGAGCTGCTTGGAAGCCTGATGGTGTGTGAAGTTAGTGAGCCACATGGAGTTGTTCTCCCACAAGAACCACTCGGCTGATCCTTCTTCAATATGCCCTTCACCAACATGCAGTGTTTCCTTGATTGAATTAGCTCTCACAGCAATATTTGCGTCTAGAGCCTTTGCATTGAGGGCTATCTGAAAACGGCTGTGGCGCTGAAGGTGCCTGTGAATGTGGAGTTGGTGGCATGTGAAACCCGCATGTGGAGCATTCGTTTGCGTGGGATGCTCTACCAGGTTCATTCCTAGATAATGCATTCAATGGGCACTAAACATAGAGTGTGAAAACTGAGTTTCCTTGAGAGCTGCTTGGAAGCCTGATGGTGTGTGAAGTTAGTGAGCCAAATGGAGTTGTTCTCCCACAAGAACCACTCAGCTGATCATTCTTCAATATGCCCTTCCCCAACATGCAGTGTTTCCTTGATTGAATTAGCTCTCACACCAATATTTGCGTCTAGAGCCTTTGCATTGAGGGCTATCTGAAAACGGCTGTGGCGCTGAAGTTGCCTGTGAATGTGGAGTTGGTGGCATGTGAAACCCGCATGTGGAGCATTCGTTTGTGTGGGATGCTCTACCAGGTTGATTCCTAGATAATGCACTCAAAGGGCACTAAGCATAGTGTGTGAAAACTGAGTTTCCTTGAGAGCTGCTTGGAAGCCTGATGGTGTGTGAAGTTAGTGAGCCAAATGGAGTTGTTCTCCCACAAGAACCACTCGGCTGATCCTTCTTCAATATGCCCTTCACCAACATGCCGTGTTTCCTTGATTGAATTAGCTCTCACACCAATATTTGCGTCTAGAGCCTTTGCATTGAGGGCTATCTGAAAACGGCTGTGGCGCTGAAGTTGCCTGTGAATGTGGAGTTGGTGGCATGTGAAACCCGCATGTGGAGCATTCGTTTGTGTGGGATGCTCTACCAGGTTCATTCCTAGATAATGCACTCAAAGGGCACTAAGCATAGAGTGTGAAAACTGAGTTTCCTTGAGAGCTGCTTGGAAGCCTGATGGTGTGTGAAGTTAGTGAGCCAAATGGAGTTGTTCTCCCACAAGAACCATTCGGCTGATCCTTCTTCAATATGCCCTTCACCAACATGCAGTGTTTCCTTGATTGAATTAGCTCTCACACCAATATTTGCGTCTAGAGCCTTTGCATTGAGGGCTATCTGAAAACGGCTGTGGCGCTGAAGTTGCCTGTCAATGTGGAGTTGGTGGCATGTGAAACCCGCATGTGGAGCATTCGTTTGTGTGGGATGCTAACCAAGCTTCATTTCAGTCCTAGTTACTCAGAGGGCACTAAGCATAGAGTGTGAAAACTGAGTTTCCTTGAGAGCTGCTTGGAAGCCTGATGGTGTGTGAAGTTAGTGAGCCAAATGGAGTTGTTCTCCCACAAGAACCACTCGGCTGATCCTTCTTCAATATGCCCTTCACCAACATGCAGTGTTTCCTTGATTGAATTAGCTCTCACACCAATATTTGCGTCTAGAGCCTTTGCATTGAGGGCTATCTGAAAACGGCTGTGGCGCTGAAGTTGCCTGTGAATGTGGAGTTGGTGGCATGTGAAACCCGCATGTGGTTTATTCGTTCGTGTGGGATGTTCTACCAGGTTCATTCCTAGATAATGCACTCAAAGGGCACTAAGCATAGAGTGTGAAAACTGAGTTTCCTTGAGAGCTGCTTGGAAGCCTGATGGTGTGTGAAGTTAGTGAGCCAAATGGAGTTGTTCTCCCACAAGAACCACTCGGCTGATCCTTCTTCAATATGCCCTTCACCAACATGCAGTGTTTCCTTGATTGAATTAGCTCTCACACCAATATTTGCGTCTAGAGCCTTTGCATTGAGGGCTATCTGAAAACGGCTGTGGCGCTGAAGTTGCCTGTGAATGTGGAGTTGGTGGCATGTGAAACCCGCATGTGGAGCATTCGTTTGTGTGGGATGCTCTACCAGGTTCATTCCTAGATAATGCACTCTAAGGGCACTAAACATAGAGTATGAAAACTGAGTTTCCTTGATAGCTGCTTGGAAGCCTGATGGTGTGTGAAGTTAGTGAGCCAAATGGAGTTGTTCTCCCACAAGAACCACTCGGCTGATCCTTCTTCAATATGCCCTTCACCAACATGCAGTGTTTCCTTCATTGAATTAGCTCTCACACCAATATTTGCGTCTAGAGCCTTTGCATTGAGGGCTATCTGAAAACGGCTGTGGCGCTGAAGTTGCCTGTGAATGTGGAGTTGGTGGCATGTGAAACCCGCATGTGGAGCATTCGTTTGTGTGGGATGCTCTACCAGGTTCATTCCTAGATAATGCACGCAAAGGGCACTAAGCATAGAGTGTGAAAACTGAGTTTCCTTGAGAGCTGCTTGGAAGCCTGATGGTGTGTGAATTTAGTGAGACAAATGGAGTTGTTCTCCCACAAGAACCACTCGGCTGATCCTTCTTCAATATGCCCTTCACCAACATGCAGTGTTTCCTTGATTGAATTAGCTCTCACACCAATATTTGCGTCTAGAGCCTTTGCATTGAGGGCTATCTGAAAACGGCTGTGGCGCTGAAGTTGCCTGTGAATGTGGAGTTGGTGGCATGTGAAACCCGCATGTGGAGCATTCGTTTGTGTGGGATGCTCTACCAGGTTCATTCCTAGATAATGCATTCAAAGGGCACTAAGCATAGAGTGTGAAAACTGAGTTTCCTTGAGAGCTGCTTGGAAGCCTGATGGTGTGTGAAGTTAGTGAGCCAAATGGAGTTGTTCTCCCACAAGAACCACTCGGCTGATCCTTCTTCAATATGCCCTTCACCAACATGCAGTGTTTCCTTGATTGAATTAGCTCTCACACCAATATTTGCGTCTAGAGCCTTTGCATTGAGGGCTATCTGAAAACGGCTGTGGCGCTGAAGTTGCCTGTGAATGTGGAGTTGGTGGCATGTGAAACCCGCATGTGGAGCATTCGTTTGTGTGGGATGCTCTACCAGGTTCATTCCTAGATAATGCACTCAAAGAGCACTAAGCATAGAGTGTGAAAACTGAGTTTCCTTGAGAGCTGCTTGGAAGCCTGATGGTGTGTGAAGTTAGTGAGCCAAATGGAGTTGTTCTCCCACAAGAACCACTCAGCTGATCCTTCTTCAATATGCCCTTCACCAACATGCAGTGTTTCCTTGATTGAATTAGCTCTCACACCAATATTTGCGTCTAGAGCTTTTGCATTGAGGGCTATCTGAAAACGGCTGTGGCGCTGAAGTTGCCTGTGAATGTGGAGTTGGTGGCATGTGAAACCCGCATGTGGAGCATTCGTTTATGTGGGATTCTCACCAAGCCTCATTTCAGTCCTAGCACTCAAAGGGCACTAAGCATAGAGTGTGAAAACTGAGTTTCCTTGAGAGCTGCTTGGAAGCCTGATGGTGTGTGAAGTTAGTGAGCCAAATGGAGTTGTTCTCCCACAAGAACCACTCGGCTGATCCTTCTTCAATATGCCCTTCACCAACATGCAGTGTTTCCTTGATTGAATTAGCTCTCACACCAATATTTGCGTCTAGAGCCTTTGCATTGAGGGCTATCTGAAAACGGCTGTGGCGCTGAAGTTGCCTGTGAATGTGGAGATGGTGGCATGTGAAACCCGCATGTGGAGCATTCGTTTGTGTGGGATGCTCTACCAGGTTCATTCCTAGATAATGCACTCAAAGGGCACTAAACATAGAGTGTGAAAACTGAGTTTCCTTGAGAGCTGCTTGGAAGCCTGATGGTGTGTGAAGTTAGTGAGCCAAATGGAGTTGTTCTCCCACAAGAACCACTCGGCTGATCCTTCTTCAATATGCGCTTCACCAACATGCAGTGTTTCCTTGATTGAATTAGCTCTCACACCAATATTTGCGTCTAGAGCCTTTGCATTGAGGGCTATCTGAAAACGGCTGTGGCGCTGAAGTTGCCTGTGAATGTGGAGTTGGTGGCATGTGAAACCCGCATGTGGAGCATTCATTTGCGTGGGATGCTCTACCAGGTTCATTCCTAGATAATGCATTCAATGGGCACTAAACATAGAGTGTGAAAACTGAGTTTCCTTGAGAGCTGCTTGGAAGCCTGATGGTGTGTGAAGTTAGTGAGCCAAATGGAGTTGTTCTCCCACAAGAACCACTCAGCTGATCCTTCTTCAATATGCCCTTCACCAACATGCAGTGTTTCCTTGATTGAATTAGCTCTCACACCAATATTTGCGTCTAGAGCCTTTGCATTGAGGGCTATCTGAAAACGGCTGTGGTGCTGAAGTTGCCTGTGAATGTGGAGTTGGTGGCATGTGAAACCCGCATGTGGAGCATTCGTTTGTGTGGGATGCTCTACCAGGTTCTTTCCTAGATAATGCACTCAAAGAGCACTAAGCATAGAGTGTGAAAACTGAGTTTCCTTGAGAGCTGCTTGGAAGCCTGATGGTGTGTGAAGTTAGTGAGCCAAATGGAGTTGTTCTCCCACAAGAACCACTCGGCTGATCCTTCTTCAATATGCCCTTCACCAACATGCAGTGTTTCCTTGATTGAATTAGCTCTCACACCAATATTGGCGTCTAGAGCCTTTGCATTGAGGGCTATCTGAAAACGGCTGTGGCGCTGAAGTTGCCTGTGAATGTGGAGTTGGTGGCATGTGAAACCCGCATGTGGAGCATTCGTTTGTGTGGGATGCTCTACCAGGTTCATTCCTAGATAATGCATTCAAAGGGCACTAAGCATAGAGTGTGAAAACTGAGTTTCCTTGAGAGCTGCTTGGAAGCCTGATGGTGTGTGAAGTTAGTGAGCCAAATGGAGTTGTTCTCCCACAAGAACCACTCGGCTGATCCTTCTTCAATATGCCCTTCACCAACATGCAGTGTTTCCTTGATTGAATTAGCTCTCACACCAATATTGGCGTCTAGAGCCTTTGCATTGAGGGCTATCTGAAAACGGCTGTGGCGCTGAAGTTGCCTGTGAATGTGGAGTTGGTGGCATGTGAAACCCGCATGTGGAGCATTCGTTTATGTGGGATTCTCACCAAGCTTCATTTCAGTCCTAGGCACTCAAAGGGCTCTAAGCATAGAGTGTGAAAACTGAGTTTCCTTGAGAGCTGCTTGGAAGCCTGATGGTGTGTGAAGTTAGTGAGCCAAATGGAGTTGTTCTCCCACAAGAACCACTCGGCTGATCCTTCTTCAATATGCCCTTCACCAACATGCAGTGTTTCCTTGATTGAATTAGCTCTCACACCAATATTTGCGTCTACAGCCTTGGCATTGAGGGCTATCTGAAAACGGCTGTGGCGCTGAAGTTGCCTGTGAATGTGGAGTTGGTGGCATGTGAAACCCGCATGTGGAGCATTCGTTTGTGTGGGATGCTCTACCAGGTTCATTCCTAGATAATGCACTCAAAGAGCACTAAGCATAGAGTGTGAAAACTGAGTTTCCTTGAGAGCTGCTTGGAAGCCTGATGGTGTGTGAAGTTAGTGAGCCAAATGGAGTTGTTCTCCCACAAGAACCACTCGGCTGATCTTTCTTCAATATGCCCTTCACCAACATGCAGTGTTTCCTTGATTGAATTAGCTCTCACACCATTATTTGCGTCTAGAGCCTTTGCATTGAGGGCTATCTGAAAACGGCTGTGGCGCTGAAGTTGCCTGTGAATGTGGAGTTGGTGGCATGTGAAACCCGCATGTGGAGCATTCGTTTGTGTGGGATGCTCTACCAGGTTCATTCCTAGATAATGCATTCAATGGGCACTAAACATAGAGTGTGAAAACTGAGTTTCCTTGAGAGCTGCTTGGAAGCCTGATGGTGTGTGAAGTTAGTGAGCCAAATGGAGTTGTTCTCCCACAAGAACCACTCGGCTGATCCTTCTTCAATATGCCCTTCACCAACATGCAGTGTTTCCTTGATTGAATTAGCTCTCACACCAATATTTGCGTCTAGAGCCTTTGCATTGAGGGCTATCTGAAAACGGCTGTGGCGCTGAAGTTGCCTGTGAATGTGGAGTTGGTGGCATGTGAAACCCGCATGTGGTTTATTCGTTCGTGTGGGATGTTCTACCAGGTTCATTCCTAGATAATGCACTCAAAGGGCACTAAGCATAGAGTGTGAAAACTGAGTTTCCTTGAGAGCTGCTTGGAAGCCTGATGGTGTGTGAAGTTAGTGAGCCAAATGGAGTTGTTCTCCCACAAGAACCACTCGGCTGATCCTTCTTCAATATGCCCTTCACCAACATGCAGTGTTTCCTTGATTGAATTAGCTCTCACACCAATATTTGCGTCTAGAGCCTTTGCATTGAGGGCTATCTGAAAACGGCTGTGGCGCTGAAGTTGCCTGTGAATGTGGAGTTGGTGGCATGTGAAACCCGCATGTGGAGCATTCGTTTGTGTGGGATGCTCTACCAGGTTCATTCCTAGATAATGCACTCTAAGGGCACTAAACATAGAGTATGAAAACTGAGTTTCCTTGATAGCTGCTTGGAAGCCTGATGGTGTGTGAAGTTAGTGAGCCAAATGGAGTTGTTCTCCCACAAGAACCACTCGGCTGATCCTTCTTCAATATGCCCTTCACCAACATGCAGTGTTTCCTTCATTGAATTAGCTCTCACACCAATATTTGCGTCTAGAGCCTTTGCATTGAGGGCTATCTGAAAACGGCTGTGGCGCTGAAGTTGCCTGTGAATGTGGAGTTGGTGGCATGTGAAACCCGCATGTGGAGCATTCGTTTGTGTGGGATGCTCTACCAGGTTCATTCCTAGATAATGCACGCAAAGGGCACTAAGCATAGAGTGTGAAAACTGAGTTTCCTTGAGAGCTGCTTGGAAGCCTGATGGTGTGTGAATTTAGTGAGACAAATGGAGTTGTTCTCCCACAAGAACCACTCGGCTGATCCTTCTTCAATATGCCCTTCACCAACATGCAGTGTTTCCTTGATTGAATTAGCTCTCACACCAATATTTGCGTCTAGAGCCTTTGCATTGAGGGCTATCTGAAAACGGCTGTGGCGCTGAAGTTGCCTGTGAATGTGGAGTTGGTGGCATGTGAAACCCGCATGTGGAGCATTCGTTTGTGTGGGATGCTCTACCAGGTTCATTCCTAGATAATGCATTCAAAGGGCACTAAGCATAGAGTGTGAAAACTGAGTTTCCTTGAGAGCTGCTTGGAAGCCTGATGGTGTGTGAAGTTAGTGAGCCAAATGGAGTTGTTCTCCCACAAGAACCACTCGGCTGATCCTTCTTCAATATGCCCTTCACCAACATGCAGTGTTTCCTTGATTGAATTAGCTCTCACACCAATATTTGCGTCTAGAGCCTTTGCATTGAGGGCTATCTGAAAACGGCTGTGGCGCTGAAGTTGCCTGTGAATGTGGAGTTGGTGGCATGTGAAACCCGCATGTGGAGCATTCGTTTGTGTGGGATGCTCTACCAGGTTCATTCCTAGATAATGCACTCAAAGAGCACTAAGCATAGAGTGTGAAAACTGAGTTTCCTTGAGAGCTGCTTGGAAGCCTGATGGTGTGTGAAGTTAGTGAGCCAAATGGAGTTGTTCTCCCACAAGAACCACTCAGCTGATCCTTCTTCAATATGCCCTTCACCAACATGCAGTGTTTCCTTGATTGAATTAGCTCTCACACCAATATTTGCGTCTAGAGCTTTTGCATTGAGGGCTATCTGAAAACGGCTGTGGCGCTGAAGTTGCCTGTGAATGTGGAGTTGGTGGCATGTGAAACCCGCATGTGGAGCATTCGTTTATGTGGGATTCTCACCAAGCCTCATTTCAGTCCTAGCACTCAAAGGGCACTAAGCATAGAGTGTGAAAACTGAGTTTCCTTGAGAGCTGCTTGGAAGCCTGATGGTGTGTGAAGTTAGTGAGCCAAATGGAGTTGTTCTCCCACAAGAACCACTCGGCTGATCCTTCTTCAATATGCCCTTCACCAACATGCAGTGTTTCCTTGATTGAATTAGCTCTCACACCAATATTTGCGTCTAGAGCCTTTGCATTGAGGGCTATCTGAAAACGGCTGTGGCGCTGAAGTTGCCTGTGAATGTGGAGATGGTGGCATGTGAAACCCGCATGTGGAGCATTCGTTTGTGTGGGATGCTCTACCAGGTTCATTCCTAGATAATGCACTCAAAGGGCACTAAACATAGAGTGTGAAAACTGAGTTTCCTTGAGAGCTGCTTGGAAGCCTGATGGTGTGTGAAGTTAGTGAGCCAAATGGAGTTGTTCTCCCACAAGAACCACTCGGCTGATCCTTCTTCAATATGCGCTTCACCAACATGCAGTGTTTCCTTGATTGAATTAGCTCTCACACCAATATTTGCGTCTAGAGCCTTTGCATTGAGGGCTATCTGAAAACGGCTGTGGCGCTGAAGTTGCCTGTGAATGTGGAGTTGGTGGCATGTGAAACCCGCATGTGGAGCATTCATTTGCGTGGGATGCTCTACCAGGTTCATTCCTAGATAATGCATTCAATGGGCACTAAACATAGAGTGTGAAAACTGAGTTTCCTTGAGAGCTGCTTGGAAGCCTGATGGTGTGTGAAGTTAGTGAGCCAAATGGAGTTGTTCTCCCACAAGAACCACTCAGCTGATCCTTCTTCAATATGCCCTTCACCAACATGCAGTGTTTCCTTGATTGAATTAGCTCTCACACCAATATTTGCGTCTAGAGCCTTTGCATTGAGGGCTATCTGAAAACGGCTGTGGTGCTGAAGTTGCCTGTGAATGTGGAGTTGGTGGCATGTGAAACCCGCATGTGGAGCATTCGTTTGTGTGGGATGCTCTACCAGGTTCTTTCCTAGATAATGCACTCAAAGAGCACTAAGCATAGAGTGTGAAAACTGAGTTTCCTTGAGAGCTGCTTGGAAGCCTGATGGTGTGTGAAGTTAGTGAGCCAAATGGAGTTGTTCTCCCACAAGAACCACTCGGCTGATCCTTCTTCAATATGCCCTTCACCAACATGCAGTGTTTCCTTGATTGAATTAGCTCTCACACCAATATTGGCGTCTAGAGCCTTTGCATTGAGGGCTATCTGAAAACGGCTGTGGCGCTGAAGTTGCCTGTGAATGTGGAGTTGGTGGCATGTGAAACCCGCATGTGGAGCATTCGTTTGTGTGGGATGCTCTACCAGGTTCATTCCTAGATAATGCATTCAAAGGGCACTAAGCATAGAGTGTGAAAACTGAGTTTCCTTGAGAGCTGCTTGGAAGCCTGATGGTGTGTGAAGTTAGTGAGCCAAATGGAGTTGTTCTCCCACAAGAACCACTCGGCTGATCCTTCTTCAATATGCCCTTCACCAACATGCAGTGTTTCCTTGATTGAATTAGCTCTCACACCAATATTGGCGTCTAGAGCCTTTGCATTGAGGGCTATCTGAAAACGGCTGTGGCGCTGAAGTTGCCTGTGAATGTGGAGTTGGTGGCATGTGAAACCCGCATGTGGAGCATTCGTTTATGTGGGATTCTCACCAAGCTTCATTTCAGTCCTAGGCACTCAAAGGGCTCTAAGCATAGAGTGTGAAAACTGAGTTTCCTTGAGAGCTGCTTGGAAGCCTGATGGTGTGTGAAGTTAGTGAGCCAAATGGAGTTGTTCTCCCACAAGAACCACTCGGCTGATCCTTCTTCAATATGCCCTTCATCAACATGCAGTGTTTCCTTGATTGAATTAGCTCTCACACCAATATTTGCGTCTAGAGCCTTTGCATTGAGGGCTATCTGAAAACGGCTGTGGCGCTGAAGTTGCCTGTGAATGTGGAGTTGGTGGCATGTGAAACCCGCATGTGGAGCATTCGTTTGTGTGGGATGCTCTACCAGGTTCTTTCCTAGATAATGCACTCAAAGAGCACTAAGCATAGAGTGTGAAAACTGAGTTTCCTTGAGAGCTGCTTGGAAGCCTGATGGTGTGTGAAGTTAGTGAGCCAAATGGAGTTGTTCTCCCACAAGAACCACTCGGCTGATCCTTCTTCAATATGCCCTTCACCAACATGCAGTGTTTCCTTGATTGAATTAGCTCTCCCACCAATATTTGCGTCTAGAGCCTTTGCATTGAGGGCTATCTGAAAACGGCTGTGGCGCTGAAGTTGCCTGTGAATGTGGAGTTGGTGGCATGTGAAACCCGCATGTGGAGCATTCGTTTATGTGGGATTCTCACCAAGCTTCATTTCAGTCCTAGGCACTCAAAGGGCACTAAGCATAGAGTGTGAAAACTGAGTTTCCTTGAGAGCTGCTTGGAAGCCTGATGGTGTGTGAAGTTAGTGAGCCAAATGGAGTTGTTCTCCCACAAGAACCACTCGGCTGATCCTTCTTCAATATGCCCTTCACCAACATGCAGTGTTTCCTTGATTGAATTAGCTCTCACACCAATATTGGCGTCTAGAGCCTTTGCATTGAGGGCTATCTGAAAACGGCTGTGGCGCTGAAGTTGCCTGTGAATGTGGAGTTGGTGGCATGTGAAACCCGCATGTGGAGCATTCGTTTGTGTGGGATGCTCTACCAGGTTCATTCCTAGATAATGCACTCAAAGGGCACTAAACATAGAGTGTGAAAACTGAGTTTCCTTGAGAGCTGCTTGGAAGCCTGATGGTGTGTGAAGTTAGTGAGCCAAATGGAGTTGTTCTCCCACAAGAACCACTCGGCTGATCCTTCTTCAATATGCGCTTCACCAACATGCAGTGTTTCCTTGATTGAATTAGCTCTCACACCAATATTTGCGTCTAGAGCCTTTGCATTGAGGGCTATCTGAAAACGGCTGTGGCGCTGAAGTTGCCTGTGAATGTGGAGTTGGTGGCATGTGAAACCCGCATGTGGAGCATTCGTTTGCGTGGGATGCTCTACCAGGTTCATTCCTAGATAATGCATTCAATGGGCACTAAACATAGAGTGTGAAAACTGAGTTTCCTTGAGAGCTGCTTGGAAGCCTGATGGTGTGTGAAGTTAGTGAGCCAAATGGAGTTGTTCTCCCACAAGAACCACTCAGCTGATCCTTCTTCAATATGCCCTTCACCAACATGCAGTGTTTCCTTGATTGAATTAGCTCTCACACCAATATTTGCGTCTAGAGCCTTTGCATTGAGGGCTATCTGAAAACGGCTGTGGCGCTGAAGTTGCCTGTGAATGTGGAGTTGGTGGCATGTGAAACCCGCATGTGGAGCATTCGTTTGTGTGGGATGCTCTACCAGGTTCTTTCCTAGATAATGCACTCAAAGAGCACTAAGCATAGAGTGTGAAAACTGAGTTTCCTTGAGAGCTGCTTGGAAGCCTGATGGTGTGTGAAGTTAGTGAGCCAAATGGAGTTGTTCTCCCACAAGAACCACTCGGCTGATCCTTCTTCAATATGCCCTTCACCAACATGCAGTGTTTCCTTGATTGAATTAGCTCTCACACCAATATTGGCGTCTAGAGCCTTTGCATTGAGGGCTATCTGAAAACGGCTGTGGCGCTGAAGTTGCCTGTGAATGTGGAGTTGGTGGCATGTGAAACCCGCATGTGGAGCATTCGTTTGTGTGGGATGCTCTACCAGGTTCATTTCAGTCCTAGCCATACAAAGGGCACTAAGCATAGAGTGTGAAAACTGAGTTTCCTTGAGAGCTGCTTGGAAGCCTGATGGTGTGTGAAGTTAGTAGGCCAAATGGAGTTGTTCTCCCACAAGAACCACTCGGCTGATCCTTCTTCAATATGCCCTTCACCAACATGCAGTGTTTCCTTGATTGAATTAGCTCTCACACCAATATTTGCGTCTAGAGCCTTTGCATTGAGGGCTATCTGAAAACGGCTGTGGCGCTGAAGTTGCCTGTGAATGTGGAGTTGGTGGCATGTGAAACCCGCAAGTGGAGCATTCGTTTATGTGCGATGCTAACCAAGCTTCATTTCAGTCCTAGGCACTCAAAGGGCACTAAGCATAGAGTGTGAAAACTGAGTTTCCTTGAGAGCTGCTTGGAAGCCTGATGGTGTGTGAAGTTAGTGAGCCAAATGGAGTTGTTCTCCCACAAGAACCACTCGGCTGATCCTTCTTCAATATGCCCTTCACCAACATGCAGTGTTTCCTTGATTGAATTAGCTCTCACACCAATATTTGCGTCTAGAGCCTTTGCATTGAGGGCTATCTGAAAACGGCTGTGGCGCTGAAGTTGCCTGTGAATGTGGAGTTGGTGGCATGTGAAACCCGCATGTGGAGCATTCGTTTGTGTGGGATGCTCTACCAGGTTCATTCTTAGATAATGCATTCAAAGGGCACTAAACATAGAGTGTGAAAACTGAGTTTCCTTGAGAGCTGCTTGGAAGCCTGATGGTGTGTGAAGTTAGTGAGCCAAATGGAGTTGTTCTCCCACAAGAACCACTCGGCTGATCCTTCTTCAATATGCCCTTCACCAACATGCAGTGTTTTCCTTGATTGAATTAGCTCTCACACCAATATTTGCGTCTAGAGCCTTTGCATTGAGGGCTATCTGAAAACGGCTGTGGCGCTGAAGTTGCCTGTCAATGTGGAGTTGGTGGCATGTGAAACCCGCATGTGGAGCATTCGTTTGCGTGGGATGCTCTACCAGGTTCATTCCTAGATAATGCACTCAAAGAGCACTAAGCATAGAGTGTGAAAACTGAGTTTCCTTGAGAGCTGCTTGGAAGCCTGATGGTGTGTGAAGTTAGTGAGCCAAATGGAGTTGTTCTCCCACAAGAACCACTCGGCTGATCCTTCTTCAATATGCCCTTCACCAACATGCAGTGTTTCCTTGATTGAATTAGCTCTCACACCAATATTTGCATCTAGAGCCTTTGCATTGAGGGCTATCTGAAAACGGCTGTGGCGCTGAAGTTGCCTGTGAATGTGGAGTTGGTGGCATGTGAAACCCGCATGTGGAGCATTCGTTTGTGTGGGATGCTGACCAAGCTTCATTTCAGTCCTAGGCACTCAAAGGGCACTAAGCATAGAGTGTGAAAACTGAGTTTCCTTGAGAGCTGCTTGGAAGCCTGATGGTGTGTGAAGTTAGTGAGCCAAATGGAGTTGTTCTCCCACAAGAACCACTCGGCTGATCCTTCTTCAATATGCGCTTCACCAACATGCAGTGTTTCCTTGATTGAATTAGCTCTCACACCAATATTTGCGTCTAGAGCCTTTGCATTGAGGGCTATCTGAAAACGGCTGTGGCGCTGAAGTTGCCTGTGAATGTGGAGTTGGTGGCATGTGAAAACCGCATGTGGAGCATTCGTTTGCGTGGGATGCTCTACCAGGTTCATTCCTAGATAATGCATTCAATGGGCACTAAACATAGAGTGTGAAAACTGAGTTTCCTTGAGAGCTGCTTGGAAGCCTGATGGTGTGTGAAGTTAGTGAGCCAAATGGAGTTGTTCTCCCACAAGAACCACTCAGCTGATCCTTCTTCAATATGCCCTTCACCAACATGCAGTGTTTCCTTGATTGAATTAGCTCTCACACCAATATTTGCGTCTAGAGCCTTTGCATTGAGGGCTATCTGAAAACGGCTGTGGCGCTGAAGTTGCCTGTGAATGTGGAGTTGGTGGCATGTGAAACCCGCATGTGGAGCATTCGTTTGCGTGGGATGCTCTACCAGGTTCATTCCTACATAATGCACTCAAAGAGCACTAAGCATAGAGTGTGAAAACTGAGTTTCCTTGAGAGCTGCTTGGAAGCCTGATGGTGTGTGAAGTTAGTGAGCCAAATGGAGTTGTTCTCCCACAAGAACCACTCGGCTGATCCTTCTTCAATATGCCCTTCACCAACATGCAGTGTTTCCTTGATTGAATTAGCTCTCACACCAATATTTGCATCTAGAGCCTTTGCATTGAGGGCTATCTGAAAACGGCTGTGGCGCTGAAGTTGCCTGTGAATGTGGAGTTGGTGGCATGTGAAACCCGCATGTGGAGCATTCGTTTGTGTGGGATTCTCACCAAGCTTCATTTCAGTCCTAGGCACTCAAAGGGCACTAAGCATAGAGTGTGAAAACTGAGTTTCCTTGAGAGCTGCTTGGAAGCCTGATGGTGTGTGAAGTTAGTGAGCCAAATGGAGTTGTTCTCCCACAAGAACCACTCGGCTGATCCTTCTTCAATATGCCCTTCACCAACATGCAGTGTTTCCTTGATTGCATTAGCTCTCACACCAATATTTGCGTCTAGAGCCTTTGCATTGAGGGCTATCTGAAAACAGCTGTGGCGCTGAAGTTGCCTGTGAATGTGGAGTTGGTGGCATGTGAAACCCGCATGTGGAGCATTCGTTTGTGTGGGATGCTCTACCAGGTTCATTCCTAGATAATGCACTCAAAGGGCACTAAACATAGAGTGTGAAAACTGAGTTTCCTTGAGAGCTGCTTGGAAGCCTGATGGTGTGTGAAGTTAGTGAGCCAAATGGAGTTGTTCTCCCACAAGAACCACTCGGCTGATCCTTCTTCAATATGCGCTTCACCAACATGCAGTGTTTCCTTGATTGAATTAGCTCTCACACCAATATTTGCGTCTAGAGCCTTTGCATTGAGGGCTATCTGAAAACGGCTGTGGCGCTGAAGTTGCCTGTGAATGTGGAGTTGGTGGCATGTGAAACCCGCATGTGGAGCATTCGTTTGCGTGGGATGCTCTACCAGGTTCATTCCTAGATAATGCATTCAATGGGCACTAAACATAGAGTGTGAAAACTGAGTTTCCTTGAGAGCTGCTTGGAAGCCTGATGGTGTGTGAAGTTAGTGAGCCAAATGGAGTTGTTCTCCCACAAGAACCACTCAGCTGATCCTTCTTCAATATGCCCTTCACCAACATGCAGTGTTTCCTTGATTGAATTAGCTCTCACACCAATATTTGCGTCTAGAGCCTTTGCATTGAGGGCTATCTGAAAACGGCTGTGGCGCTGAAGTTGCCTGTGAATGTGGAGTTGGTGGCATGTGAAACCCGCATGTGGAGCATTCGTTTGTGTGGGATGATCTACCAGGTTCTTTCCTAGATAATGCACTCAAAGAGCACTAAGCATAGAGTGTGAAAACTGAGTTTCCTTGAGAGCTGCTTGGAAGCCTGATGGTGTGTGAAGTTAGTGAGCCAAATGGAGTTGTTCTCCCACAAGAACCACTCGGCTGATCCTTCTTCAATATGCCCTTCACCAACATGCAGTGTTTCCTTGATTGAATTAGCTCTCACACCAATATTGGCGTCTAGAGCCTTTGCATTGAGGGCTATCTGAAAACGGCTGTGGCGCTGAAGTTGCCTGTGAATGTGGAGTTGGTGGCATGTGAAACCCGCATGTGGAGCATTCGTTTGTGTGGGATGCTCTACCAGGTTCATTTCAGTCCTAGCCATACAAAGGGCACTAAGCATAGAGTGTGAAAACTGAGTTTCCTTGAGAGCTGCTTGGAAGCCTGATGGTGTGTGAAGTTAGTGAGCCAAATGGAGTTGTTCTCCCACAAGAACCACTCGGCTGATCCTTCTTCAATATGCCCTTCACCAACATGCAGTGTTTCCTTGATTGAATTAGCTCTCCCACCAATATTTGCGTCTAGAGCCTTTGCATTGAGGGCTATCTGAAAACGGCTGTGGCGCTGAAGTTGCCTGTGAATGTGGAGTTGGTGGCATGTGAAACCCGCATGTGGAGCATTCGTTTGCGTGGGATGCTCTACCAGGTTCATTCCTAGATAATGCACTCAAAGGGCACTAAACATAGAGTGTGAAAACTGAGTTTCCTTGAGAGCTGCTTGGAAGCCTGATGGTGTGTGAAGTTAGTGAGCCAAATGGAGTTGTTCTCCCACAAGAACCACTCGGCTGATCCTTCTTCAATATGCGCTTCACCAACATGCAGTGTTTCCTTGATTGAATTAGCTCTCACACCAATATTTGCGTCTAGAGCCTTTGCATTGAGGGCTATCTGAAAACGGCTGTGGCGCTGAAGTTGCCTGTGAATGTGGAGTTGGTGGCATGTGAAACCCGCATGTGGAGCATTCGTTTGTGTGGGATGCTCTACCAGGTTCATTCCTAGATAATGCATTCAATGGGCACTAAACATAGAGTGTGAAAACTGAGTTTCCTTGAGAGCTGCTTGGAAGCCTGATGGTGTGTGAAGTTAGTGAGCCAAATGGAGTTGTTCTCCCACAAGAACCACTCAGCTGATCCTTCTTCAATATGCCCTTCACCAACATGCAGTGTTTCCTTGATTGAATTAGCTCTCACACCAATATTTGCGTCTAGAGCCTTTGCATTGAGGGCTATCTGAAAACGGCTGTGGCGCTGAAGTTGCCTGTGAATGTGGAGTTGGTGGCATGTGAAACCCGCATGTGGAGCATTCGTTTGTGTGGGATGCTCTACCAGGTTCATTCCTAGATAATGCACTCTAGGGCACTAAACATAGAGTGTGAAAACTGAGTTTCCTTGAGAGCTGCTTGGAAGCCTGATGGTGTGTGAAGTTAGTGAGCCAAATGGAGTTGTTCTCCCACAAGAACCACTCGGCTGATCCTTCTTCAATATGCGCTTCACCAACATGCAGTGTTTCCTTCATTGAATTAGCTCTCACACCAATATTTGCGTCTAGAGCCTTTGCATTGAGGGCTATCTGAAAACGGCTGTGGCGCTGAAGTTGCCTGTGAATGTGGAGTTGGTGGCATGTGAAACCCGCATGTGGAGCATTCGTTTGTGTGGGATGCTCACCAAGCTTCATTTCAGTCCTAGGCACTCAAAGGGCACTAAGCATAGAGTGTGAAAACTGAGTTTCCTTGAGAGCTGCTTGGAAGCCTGATGGTGTGTGAAGTTAGTGAGCCAAATGGAGTTGTTCTCCCACAAGAACCACTCGGCTGATCCTTCTTCAATATGCCCTTCACCAACATGCAGTGTTTCCTTGATTGAATTAGCTCTCACACCAATATTTGCGTCTAGAGCCTTGGCATTGAGGGCTATCTGAAAACGGCTGTGGCGCTGAAGTTGCCTGTGAATGTGGAGTTGGTGGCATGTGAAACCCGCATGTGGAGCATTCGTTTGTGTGGGATGCTCTACCAGGTTCATTCCTAGATAATGCACTCAAAGGGCACTAAGCATAGAGTGTGAAAACTGAGTTTCCTTGAGAGCTGCTTGGAAGCCTGATGGTGTGTGAAGTTAGTGAGCCAAATGGAGTTGTTCTCCCACAAGAACCACTCGGCTGATCCTTCTTCAATATGCCCTTCACCAACATGCAGTGTTTCCTTGATTGAATTAGCTCTCACACCAATATTTGCGTCTAGAGCCTTTGCATTGAGGGCTATCTGAAAACGGCTGTGGCGCTGAAGTTGCCTGTGAATGTGGAGTTGGTGGCATGTGAAACCCGCATGTGGAGCATTCGTTTTGTGTGGGATGCTCACCAAGCTTCATTTCAGTCTTAGGCACACAAAGAGCACTAAGCATAGAGTGTGAAAACTGAGTTTCCTTGAGAACTGCTTGGAAGCCTGATGGTGTGTGAAGTTAGTGAGCCAAATGGAGTTGTTCTCCCACAAGAACCACTTGGCTGATCCTTCTTCAATATGCCCTTCACCAACATGCAGTGTTTCATTGATTGAATTAGCTCTCACACCAATATTTGCGTCTAGAGCCTTTGCATTGAGGGCTATCTGAAAACGGCTGTGGCGCTGAAGTTGCCTGTGAATGTGGAGTTGGTGGCATGTGAAACCCGCATGTGGAGCATTCGTTTGTGTGGGATGCTCTACCAGGTTCATTTCAGTTATAGCCATACAAAGGGCACTAAGCATAGAGTGTGAAAACTGAGTTTCCTTGAGAGCTGCTTGGAAGCCTGATGGTGTGTGAATTTAATGAGCCAAATGGAGTTGTTCTCCCACAAGAACCACTCGGCTGATCCTTCTTCAATATGCCCTTCACCAACATGCAGTGTTTCCTTGATTGAATTAGCTCTCACACCAATATTTGCGTCTAGAGCCTTTGAATTGAGGGCTATCTGAAAACGGCTGTGGCGCTGAAGTTGCCTGTGAATGTGGAGTTGGTAGCATGTGAAACCCGCATGTGGAGCATTCGTTTATGCGGGATGCTCAGCAAGCTTCATTTCAGTCCTAGGCACTCAAAGGGCACTAAGCATAGAGTGTGAAAACTGAGTTTCCTTGAGAGCTGCTTGGAAGCCTGATGGTGTGTGAAGTTAGTGAGCCAAATGGAGTTGTTCTCCCACAAGAACCACTCGGCTGATCCTTCTTCAATATGCCCTTCACCAACATGCAGTGTTTCCTTGATTGAATTAGCTCTCACACCAATATTTGCGTCTAGAGCCTTTGCATTGAGGGCTATCTGAATACGGCTGTGGCGCTGAAGTTGCCTGTGAATGTGGAGTTGGTGGCATGTGAAACCCGCATGTGGAGCATTCGTTTGTGTGGGATGCTCTACCAGGTTCATTCCTAGATAATGCACTCAAAGGGAACTAAACATAGAGTGTGAAAACTGAGTTTCCTTGAGAGCTGCTTGGAAGCCTGATGGTGTGTGAAGTTAGTGAGCCAAATGGAGTTGTTCTCCCACAAGAACCACTCGGCTGATCCTTCTTCAATATGCCCTTCACCAACATGCAGTGTTTCCTTGATTGAATTAGCTCTCACACCAATATTTGCGTCTAGAGCCTTTGCATTGAGGGCTATCTGAAAACGGCTGTGGCGCTGAAGTTGCGTGAGAATGTGGAGTTGGTGGCATGTGAAACCCGCATGTGGAGCATTCGTTTGTGTGGGATGCTCTACCAGGTTCATTTCAGTTATAGCCATACAAAGGGCACTAAGCATAGAGTGTGAAAACTGAGTTTCCTTGAGAGCTGCTTGGAAGCCTGATGGTGTGTGAAGTTAGTGAGCCAAATGGAGTTGTTCTCCCACAAGAACCACTCGGCTGATCCTTCTTCAATATGCCCTTCACCAACATGCAGTGTTTCCTTGATTGAATTAGCTCTCACACCAATATTTGCGTCTAGAGCCTTTGCATTGAGGGCTATCTGAAAACGGCTGTGGGGCTGAAGTTGCCTGTGAATGTGGAGTTGGTGGCATGTGAAACCCGCATGTGGAGCATTCGTTTATGTGGGATGCTCACCAAGCTTCATTTCAGTCCTAGGCACTCAAAGGGCACTAAGCATAGAGTGTGAAAACTGAGTTTCCTTGAGAGCTGCTTGGAAGCCTGATGGTGTGTGAAGTTAGTGAGCCAAATGGAGTTGTTCTCCCACAAGAACCACTCGGCTGATCCTTCTTCAATATGCCCTTCACCAACATGCAGTGTTTCCTTGATTGAATTAGCTCTCACACCAATATTTGCGTCTAGAGCCTTTGCATTGAGGGCTATCTGAAAACGGCTGTGGCGCTGAAGTTGCCTGTGAATGTGGAGTTGGTGGCATGTGAAACCCGCAAGTGGAGCATTCGTTTGTGTGGGATGCTCTACCTGGTTCATTTCAGTCCTAGCCATACAAAGGGCACTAAGCATAGAGTGTGAAAACTGAGTTTCCTTGAGAGCTGCTTGGAAGCCTGATGGTGTGTGAAGTTAGTGAGCCAAATGGAGTTGTTCTCCCACAAGAACCACTCGGCTGATCCTTCTTCAATATGCCCTTCACCAACATGCAGTGTTTCCTTGATTGAATTAGCTCTCACACCAATATTTGCGTCTAGAGCCTTTGCATTGAGGGCTATCTGAAAACGGCTGTGGCGCTGAAGTTGCCTGTGAATGTGGAGTTGGTGGCATGTGAAACCCGCAAGTGGAGCATTCGTTTATGTTGGATGCTCACCAAGCTTCATTTCAGTCCTATACCATACAAAGGGCACTAAGCATAGAGTGTGAAAACTGAGTTTCCTTGAGAGCTGCTTGGAAGCCTGATGGTGTGTGAAGTTAGTGAGCCAAATGGAGTTGTTCTCCCACAAGAACCACTCGGCTGATCCTTCTTCAATATGCCCTTCACCAACATGCAGTGTTTCCTTGATTGAATTAGCTCTCACACCAATATTGGCGTCTAGAGCCTTTGCATTGAGGGCTATCTGAAAACGGCTGTGGCGCTGAAGTTGCCTGTGAATGTGGAGTTGGTGGCATGTGAAACCCGCAAGTGGAGCATTCGTTTATGTTGGATGCTCACCAAGCTTCATTTCAGTCCTATACCATACAAAGGGCACTAAGCATAGAGTGTGAAAACTGAGTTTCCTTGAGAGCTGCTTGGAAGCCTGATGGTGTGTGAAGTTAGTGAGCCAAATGGAGTTGTTCTCCCACAAGAACCACTCGGCTGATCCTTCTTCAATATGCCCTTCACCAACATGCAGTGTTTCCTTGATTGAATTAGCTCTCACACCAATATTTGCGTCTAGAGCCTTTGCATTGAGGGCTATCTGAAAACGGCTGTGGCGCTGAAGTTGCCTGTGAATGTGGAGTTGGTGGCATGTGAAACCCGCATGTGGAGCATTCGTTTGTGTGGGATGCTCTACCAGGTTCATTCCTAGATAATGCACTCAAAGGGAACTAAACATAGAGTGTGAAAACTGAGTTTCCTTGAGAGCTGCTTGGAAGCCTGATGGTGTGTGAAGTTAATGAGCCAAATGGAGTTGTTCTCCCACAAGAACCACTCGGCTGATCCTTCTTCAATATGCCCTTCACCAACATGCAGTGTTTCCTTGATTGAATTAGCTCTCACACCAATATTTGCGTCTAGAGCCTTTGCATTGAGGGCTATCTGAAAATGGCTGTGGCGCTGAAGTTGCCTGTGAATGTGGAGTTGGTGGCATGTGAAACCCGCAAGTGGAGCATTCGTTTGTGTGGGATGCTCTACCAGGTTCATTTCAGTCCTAGCCATACAAAGGGCACTAAGCATAGAGTGTGAAAACTGAGTTTCCTTGAGAGCTGCTTGGAAGCCTGATGGTGTGTGAAGTTAGTGAGCCAAATGGAGTTGTTCTCCCACAAGAACCACTCGGCTGATCCTTCTTCAATATGCCCTTCACCAACATGCAGTGTTTCCTTGATTGAATTAGCTCTCACACCAATATTTGCGTCTAGAGCCTTTGCATTGAGGGCTATCTGAAAACGGCTGTGGCGCTGAAGTTGCCTGTGAATGTGGAGTTGGTGGCATGTGAAACCCGCAAGTGGAGCATTCGTTTATGTTGGATGCTCACCAAGCTTCATTTCAGTCCTATACCATACAAAGGGCACTAAGCATAGAGTGTGAAAACTGAGTTTCCTTGATAGCTGCTTGGAAGCCTGATGGTGTGTGAAGTTAGTGAGCCAAATGGAGTTGTTCTCCCACAAGAACCACTCGGCTGATCCTTCTTCAATATGCCCTTCACCAACATGCAGTGTTTCCTTGATTGAATTAGCTCTCACACCAATATTTGCGTCTAGAGCCTTTGCATTGAGGGCTATCTGAATACGGCTGTGGCGCTGAAGTTGCCTGTCAATGTGGAGTTGGTGGCATGTGAAACCCGCATGTGGAGCATTAGTTTGTGTGGGATGCTGACCAGGTTCATTTCTGTCCTAGCCATTCAAAGGGCACTAAGCATAGAGTGTGAAAACTGAGTTTCCTTGAGAGCTGCTTGGAAGCCTGATGGTGTGTGAAGTTAGTGAGCCAAATGGAGTTGTTCTCCCACAAGAACCACTCGGCTGATCCTTCTTCAATATGCCCTTCACCAACATGCAGTGTTTCCTTGATTGAATTAGCTCTCACACCAATATTTGCGTCTAGAGCCTTTGCATTGAGGGCTATCTGAAAACGGCTGTGGCGCTGAAGTTGCCTGTGAATGTGGAGTTGGTGGCATGTGAAACCTGCATGTGGAGCATTCGTTTGTGTGGGATGCTCTACCAGGTTCATTTCAATCCTAGCCATACAAAGGGCACTAAGCATAGAGTGTGAAAACTGAGTTTCCTTGAGAGCTGCTTGGAAGCCTGATGGTGTGTGAAGTTAGTGAGCCAAATGGAGTTGTTCTCCCACAAGAACCACTCGGCTGATCCTTCTTCAATATGCCCTTCACCAACATGCAGTGTTTCCTTGATTGAATTAGCTCTCACACCAATATTTGCGTCTAGAGCCTTTGCATTGAGGGCTATCTGAAAACGACTGTGGCGCTGAAGTTGCCTGTGAATGTGGAGTTGGTGGCATGTGAAACCCGCATGTGGAGCATTCGTTTGTGTGGGATGCTGAACAAGCTTCATTTCAGTCCTAGGCACACAGGGAGCACTAAGCATAGAGTGTGAAAACTGAGTTTCCTTGAGAGCTGCTTGGAAGCCTGATGGTGTGTGAAGTTAGTGAGCCAAATGGAGTTGTTCTCCCACAAGAACCACTCGGCTGATCCTTCATCAATATGCCCTTCACCAACATGCAGTGTTTCCTTGTTTGAATTAGCTCTCACACCAATATTTGCGTCTAGAGCCTTTGCATTGAGGGCTATCTGAAAACGGCTGTGGCGCTGAAGTTGCCTGTGAATGTGGAGTTGGTGGCATGTGAAACCCGCATGTGGAGCATTCGTTTGTGTGGGATGCTCTACCAGGTTCATTCCTAGATAATGCACTCAAAGGGCACTAAGCATAGAGTGTGAAAACTGAGTTTCCTTGAGAGCTGCTTGGAAGCCTGATGGTGTGTGAAGTTAGTGAGCCAAATGGAGTTGTTCTCCCACAAGAACCACTCGGCTGATCCTTCTTCAATATGCCCTTCACCAACATGCAGTGTTTCCTTGATTGAATTAGCTCTCACATCAATATTTGCATCTAGAGCCTTTGCATTGAGGGCTATCTGAAAACGGCTGTGGCGCTGAAGTTGCCTGTGAATGTGGAGTTGGTGGCATGTGAAATCCGCATGTGGAGCATTCGTTTGTGTGGGATGCTCTACCAGGTTCATTTCAGTCCTAGCCATAAAAAGGGCACTAAGCATAGAGTGTGATAACTGAGTTTCCTTGAGAGCTGCTTGGAAGCCTGATGGTGTGTGAAGTTAGTGAGCCAAATGGAGTTGTTCTCCCACAAGAACCACTCGGCTGATCCTTCTTCAATATGCCCTTCACCAACATGCAGTGTTTCCTTGATTGAATTAGCTCTCACACCAATATTTGCGTCTAGAGCCTTTGCATTGAGGGCTATCTGAAAACGGCTGTGGCGCTGAAGTTGCCTGTGAATGGGGAGTTGGTGGCATGTGAAACCCGCATGTGGAGCATTCGTTTGTGTGGGATGCTCTACCAGGTTCATTTCAGTCCTAGCCATACAAAGGGCACTAAGCATAGAGTGTGAAAACTGAGTTTCCTTGAGAGCTGCTTGGAAGCCTGATGGTGTGTGAAGTTAGTGAGCCAAATGGAGTTGTTCTCCCACAAGAACCACTCGGCTGATCCTTCTTCAATATGCCCTTCACCAACATGCAGTGTTTCCTTGATTGAATTAGCTCTCACACCAATATTTGCATCTAGAGCCTTTGCATTGAGGGCTATCTGAAAACGGCTGTGGCGCTGAAGTTGCCTGTGAATGTGGAGTTGGTGGCATGTGAAATCCGCATGTGGAGCATTCATTTGTGTGGGATGCTCTACCAGGTTCATTTCAGACCCAGCCATACAAAGGGCACTAAGCATAGAGTGTGAAAACTGAGTTTCCTTGAGAGCTGCTTGGAAGCCTGATGGTGTGTGAAGTTAGTGAGCCAAATGGAGTTGTTCTCCCACAAGAACCACTCGGCTGATCCTTCTTCAATATGCCCTTCACCAACATGCAGTGTTTCCTTGATTGAATTAGCTCTCACACCAATATTTGCGTCTACAGCCTTGGCATTGAGGGCTATCTGAAAACGGCTGTGGCGCTGAAGTTGCCTGTGAATGTGGAGTTGGTGGCATGTGAAACCCGCATGTGGAGCATTCGTTTGTGTGGGATGCTCTACCAGGTTCATTCCTAGATAATGCACTCAAATGGCACTAAACATAGAGTGTGAAAACTGAGTTTCCTTGATTAGCTGCTTGGAAGCCTGATGGTGTGTGAAGTTAGTGAGCCAAATGGAGTTGTTCTCCCACAAGAACCACTCGGCTGATCCTTCTTCAATATGCCCTTCACCAACATGCAGTGTTTCCTTGATTGAATTAGCTCTCACACCAATATTTGCGTCTAGAGCCTTTGCATTGAGGGCTATCTGAAAACGGCTGTGGCGCTGAAGTTGCCTGTGAATGTGGAGTTGGTGGCATGTGAAACCCGCATGTGGAGCATTCGCTTGTGTGGGATGCTCTACCAGGTTCATTCCTAGATAATGCACTCAAAGGGCACTAAGCATAGAGTGTGAAAACTGAGTTTCCTTGAGAGCTGCTTGGAAGCCTGATTTTGTGTGAAGTTAGTGAGCCAAATGGAGTTGTTCTCCCACAAGAACCACTCGGCTGATCCTTCTTCAATATGCCCTTCACCAACATGCAGTGTTTCCTTGATTGAATTAGCTCTCACACCAATATTTGCATCTAGAGCCTTTGCCTTGAGGGCTATCTGAAAACGGCTGTGGCGCTGAAGTTGCCTGTGAATGTGGAGTTGGTGGCATGTGAAACCCGCATGTGGGGCATTCGTTTGTGTGGGATGCTCTACCAGGTTCATTCCTAGATAATGCACTCAAAGGGCACTAAGCATAGAGTGTGAAAACTGAGTTTCCTTGAGAGCTGCTTGGAAGCCTGATGGTGTGTGAAGTTAGTGAGCCAAATGGAGTTGTTCTCCCACAAGAACCACTCGGCTGATCCTTCTTCAATATGCCCTTCACCAACATGCAGTGTTTCCTTGATTGAATTAGCTCTCACACCAATATTTGCGTCTAGAGCCTTTGCATTGAGGGCTATCTGAAAACGGCTGTGGCGCTGAAGTTGCCTGTGAATGTGGAGTTGGTGGCATGTGAATCCCGTATGTGGAGCATTCGTTTGTGTGGGATGCTCTACCAGGTTCATTTCAGTCCTAGCCATACAAAGGGCACTAAGCATAGATTGTGAAAACTGAGTTTCCTTGAGAGCTGCTTGGAAGCCTGATGGTGTGTGAAGTTAGTGAGCCAAATGGAGTTGTTCTCCTACAAGAACCACTCGGCTGATCCTTCTTCAATATGCCCTTCACCAACATGCAGTGTTTCCTTGATTGAATTAGCTCTCACACCAATATTTGCGTCTAGAGCCTTTGCATTGAGGGCTATCTGAAAACGGCTGTGGCTCTGAAGTTGCCTGTGAATGTGGAGTTGGTGGCATGTGAAACCCGCATGTGGAGCATTCGTTTGTGTGGGATGCTGACCAAGCTTCATTTCAGTCCTAGGCACACAAAGAGCACTAAGCATAGAGTGTGAAAACTGAGTTTCCTTGAGAGCTGCTTGAAAGCCTGATGGTGTGTGAAGTTAGTGAGCCAAATGGAGTTGTTCTCCCACAAGAACCACTCGGCTGTTCCTTCTTCAATATGCCCTTCACCAACATGCAGTGTTTCCTTGATTGAATTAGCTCTCACACCAATATTTGCGTCTAGAGCCTTTGCATTGAGGGCTATCTGAATACGGCTGTGGCGCTGAAGTTGCCTGTGAATGTGGAGTTGGTGGCATGTGAAACCCGCATGTGGAGCATTCGTTTGTGTGGGATGCTCTACCAGGTTCATTCCTACATAATGCACTCAAAGGGCACTAAACATAGAGTGTGAAAACGGAGTTTCCTTGAGAGCTGCTTGGAAGCCTGATGGTGTGTGAAGTTAGTGAGCCAAATGGAGTTGTTCTCCCACAAGAACCACTCGGCTGATCCTTCTTCAATATGCCCTTCACCAACATGCAGTGTTTCCTTGATTGAATTAGCTCTCACACCAATATTTGCGTCTAGAGCCTTTGCATTGAGGGCTATCTGAAAACGGCTGTGGCGCTGAAGTTGCCTGTCAATGTGGAGTTGGTGGCATGTGAAACCCGCATGTGGAGCATTCGTTTGTGTGGGATGCTCTACCAGGTTCATTCCTAGATAATGCACTCAAATGGCACTAAGCATAGAGTGTGAAAACTGAGTTTCCTTGAGAGCTGCTTGGAAGCCTGATGGTGTGTGAAGTTAGTGAGTCAAATGGAGTTGTTTTCCCACAAGAACCACTCGGCTGATCCTTCTTCAATATGCCCTTCACCAACATGCAGTGTTTCCTTGATTGAATTAGCTCTCACACCAATATTTGCGTCTAGAGCCTTTGCATTGAGGGCTATCTGAAAACGGCTGTGGCGCTGAAGTTGCCTGTGAATGTGGAGTTGGTGGCATGTGAAACCTGCATGTGGAGCATTCGTTTGTGTGGGATGCTCTACCAGGTTCTTTCCTAGATAATGCCCTCAAAGAGCACTAAGCATAGAGTGTGAAAACTGAGTTTCCTTGAGAGCTGCTTGGAAGCCTGATGGTGTGTGAAGTTAGTGAGCCAAATGGAGTTGTTCTCCCACAAGAACCACTCGGCTGATCCTTCTTCAATATGCCCTTCAGCAAGATGCAGTGTTTCCTTGATTGAATTAGCTCTCACACCAATATTTGCATCTAGAGCCTTTGCATTGAGGGCTATCTGAAAACGGCTGTCGTGCTGAAGTTGCCTGTGAATGTGGAGTTGGTGGCATGTGAAACCCGCATGTGGAGCATTCGTTTATGTGGTATGCTCACCAAGCTTCATTTCAGTCCTTGGCACTCAAAGGGCACTAAGCATAGAGTGTAAAAACTGAGTTTCCTTGAGAGCTGCTTGGAAGCCTGATGGTGTGTGAAGTTAGTGAGCCAAATGGAGTTGTTCTCCCACAAGAACCACTCAGCTGATCCTTCTTCAATATGCCCTTCTCCAACATGCAGTGTTTCCTTGATTGAATTAGCTCTCACACCAATATTTGCGTCTAGAGCCTTTGCATTGAGGGCTATCTGAAAACGGCTGTGGCGCTGAAGTTGCCTGTGAATGTGGAGTTGGTGGCATGTGAAACCCGCATGTGGAGCATTCGTTTGTGTGGGATGCTGATCAAGCTTCATTTCAGTCCTAGGCACACAAAGAGCACTAAGCATAGAGTGTGAAAACTGAGTTTCCTTGAGAGCTGCTTGGAAGTCTGATGGTGTGTGAAGTTAGTGAGCCAAATGGAGTTGTTCTCCCACAAGAACCACTCGGCTGATCCTTCTTCAATATGCCCTTCACCAACATGCAGTGTTTCCTTGATTGAATTAGCTCTCACACCAATATTTGCGTCTAGAGCCTTTGCATTGAGGGCTATCTGAAAACGGCTGTGGCGCTGAAGTTGCCTGTGAATGTGGAGTTGGTGGCATGTGAAACCCGCATGTGGAGCATTCGTTTGTGTGGGATGCTCTACCAGGTTCATTCCTAGATAATGCACTCAAAGGGCACTAAACATAGAGTGTGAAAACTGAGTTTCCTTGAGAGCTGCTTGGAAGCCTGATGGTGTGTGAAGTTAGTGAGCCAAATGGAGTTGTTCTCCCACAAGAACCACTCGGCTGATCCTTCTTCAATATGCCCTTCACCAACATGCAGTGTTTCCTTGATTGAATTAGCTCTCACACCAATATTTGCGTCTAGAGCCTTTGCATTGAGGGCTATCTGAAAACGGCTGTGGCGCTGAAGTTGCCTGTGAATGTGGAGTTGGTGGCATGTGAAACCCGCATGTGGAGCATTCGTTTGTGTGGGATGCTGATCAAGCTTCATTTCAGTCCTAGGCACACAAAGAGCACTAAGCATAGAGTGTGAAAACTGAGTTTCCTTGAGAGCTGCTTGGAAGTCTGATGGTGTGTGAAGTTAGTGAGCCAAATGGAGTTGTTCTCCCACAAGAACCACTCGGCTGATCCTTCTTCAATATGCCCTTCACCAACATGCAGTGTTTCCTTGATTGAATTAGCTCTCACACCAATATTTGCATCTAGAGCCTTTGCATTGAGGGCTATCTGAAAACGGCTGTGGCGCTGAAGTTGCCTGTGAATGTGGAGTTGGTGGCATGTGAAACCCGCATGTGGAGCATTCGTTTGTGTGGGATGCTGATCAAGCTTCATTTCAGTCCTAGGCACACAAAGAGCACTAAGCATAGAGTGTGAAAACTGAGTTTCCTTGAGAGCTGCTTGGAAGCCTGATTTTGTGTGAAGTTAGTGAGCCAAATGGAGTTGTTCTCCCACAAGAACCACTCGGCTGATCCTTCTTCAATATGCCCTTCACCAACATGCAGTGTTTCCTTGATTGAATTAGCTCTCACACCAATATTTGCATCTAGAGCCTTTGCCTTGAGGGCTATCTGAAAACGGCTGTGGCGCTGAAGTTGCCTGTGAATGTGGAGTTGGTGGCATGTGAAACCCGCATGTGGGGCATTCGTTTGTGTGGGATGCTCTACCAGGTTCATTCCTAGATAATGCACTCAAAGGGCACTAAGCATAGAGTGTGAAAACTGAGTTTCCTTGAGAGCTGCTTGGAAGCCTGATGGTGTGTGAAGTTAGTGAGCCAAATGGAGTTGTTCTCCCACAAGAACCACTCGGCTGATCCTTCTTCAATATGCCCTTCACCAACATGCAGTGTTTCCTTGATTGAATTAGCTCTCACACCAATATTTGCGTCTAGAGCCTTTGCATTGAGGGCTATCTGAAAACGGCTGTGGCGCTGAAGTTGCCTGTGAATGTGGAGTTGGTGGCATGTGAATCCCGTATGTGGAGCATTCGTTTGTGTGGGATGCTCTACCAGGTTCATTTCAGTCCTAGCCATACAAAGGGCACTAAGCATAGATTGTGAAAACTGAGTTTCCTTGAGAGCTGCTTGGAAGCCTGATGGTGTGTGAAGTTAGTGAGCCAAATGGAGTTGTTCTCCTACAAGAACCACTCGGCTGATCCTTCTTCAATATGCCCTTCACCAACATGCAGTGTTTCCTTGATTGAATTAGCTCTCACACCAATATTTGCGTCTAGAGCCTTTGCATTGAGGGCTATCTGAAAACGGCTGTGGCTCTGAAGTTGCCTGTGAATGTGGAGTTGGTGGCATGTGAAACCCGCATGTGGAGCATTCGTTTGTGTGGGATGCTGACCAAGCTTCATTTCAGTCCTAGGCACACAAAGAGCACTAAGCATAGAGTGTGAAAACTGAGTTTCCTTGAGAGCTGCTTGAAAGCCTGATGGTGTGTGAAGTTAGTGAGCCAAATGGAGTTGTTCTCCCACAAGAACCACTCGGCTGTTCCTTCTTCAATATGCCCTTCACCAACATGCAGTGTTTCCTTGATTGAATTAGCTCTCACACCAATATTTGCGTCTAGAGCCTTTGCATTGAGGGCTATCTGAATACGGCTGTGGCGCTGAAGTTGCCTGTGAATGTGGAGTTGGTGGCATGTGAAACCCGCATGTGGAGCATTCGTTTGTGTGGGATGCTCTACCAGGTTCATTCCTACATAATGCACTCAAAGGGCACTAAACATAGAGTGTGAAAACGGAGTTTCCTTGAGAGCTGCTTGGAAGCCTGATGGTGTGTGAAGTTAGTGAGCCAAATGGAGTTGTTCTCCCACAAGAACCACTCGGCTGATCCTTCTTCAATATGCCCTTCACCAACATGCAGTGTTTCCTTGATTGAATTAGCTCTCACACCAATATTTGCGTCTAGAGCCTTTGCATTGAGGGCTATCTGAAAACGGCTGTGGCGCTGAAGTTGCCTGTCAATGTGGAGTTGGTGGCATGTGAAACCCGCATGTGGAGCATTCGTTTGTGTGGGATGCTCTACCAGGTTCATTCCTAGATAGTGCACTCAAATGGCACTAAGCATAGAGTGTGAAAACTGAGTTTCCTTGAGAGCTGCTTGGAAGCCTGATGGTGTGTGAAGTTAGTGAGTCAAATGGAGTTGTTTTCCCACAAGAACCACTCGGCTGATCCTTCTTCAATATGCCCTTCACCAACATGCAGTGTTTCCTTGATTGAATTAGCTCTCACACCAATATTTGCGTCTAGAGCCTTTGCATTGAGGGCTATCTGAAAACGGCTGTGGCGCTGAAGTTGCCTGTGAATGTGGAGTTGGTGGCATGTGAAACCTGCATGTGGAGCATTCGTTTGTGTGGGATGCTCTACCAGGTTCTTTCCTAGATAATGCCCTCAAAGAGCACTAAGCATAGAGTGTGAAAACTGAGTTTCCTTGAGAGCTGCTTGGAAGCCTGATGGTGTGTGAAGTTAGTGAGCCAAATGGAGTTGTTCTCCCACAAGAACCACTCGGCTGATCCTTCTTCAATATGCCCTTCACCAACATGCAGTGTTTCCTTGATTGAATTAGCTCTCACACCAATATTTGCATCTAGAGCCTTTGCATTGAGGGCTATCTGAAAACGGCTGTCGTGCTGAAGTTGCCTGTGAATGTGGAGTTGGTGGCATGTGAAACCCGCATGTGGAGCATTCGTTTATGTGGTATGCTCACCAAGCTTCATTTCAGTCCTTGGCACTCAAAGGGCACTAAGCATAGAGTGTAAAAACTGAGTTTCCTTGAGAGCTGCTTGGAAGCCTGATGGTGTGTGAAGTTAGTGAGCCAAATGGAGTTGTTCTCCCACAAGAACCACTCAGCTGATCCTTCTTCAATATGCCCTTCTCCAACATGCAGTGTTTCCTTGATTGAATTAGCTCTCACACCAATATTTGCGTCTAGAGCCTTTGCATTGAGGGCTATCTGAAAACGGCTGTGGCGCTGAAGTTGCCTGTGAATGTGGAGTTGGTGGCATGTGAAACCCGCATGTGGAGCATTCGTTTGTGTGGGATGCTGATCAAGCTTCATTTCAGTCCTAGGCACACAAAGAGCACTAAGCATAGAGTGTGAAAACTGAGTTTCCTTGAGAGCTGCTTGGAAGTCTGATGGTGTGTGAAGTTAGTGAGCCAAATGGAGTTGTTCTCCCACAAGAACCACTCGGCTGATCCTTCTTCAATATGCCCTTCACCAACATGCAGTGTTTCCTTGATTGAATTAGCTCTCACACCAATATTTGCGTCTAGAGCCTTTGCATTGAGGGCTATCTGAAAACGGCTGTGGCGCTGAAGTTGCCTGTGAATGTGGAGTTGGTGGCATGTGAAACCCGCATGTGGAGCATTCGTTTGTGTGGGATGCTCTACCAGGTTCATTCCTAGATAATGCACTCAAAGGGCACTAAACATAGAGTGTGAAAACTGAGTTTCCTTGAGAGCTGCTTGGAAGCCTGATGGTGTGTGAAGTTAGTGAGCCAAATGGAGTTGTTCTCCCACAAGAACCACTCGGCTGATCCTTCTTCAATATGCCCTTCACCAACATGCAGTGTTTCCTTGATTGAATTAGCTCTCACACCAATATTTGCGTCTAGAGCCTTTGCATTGAGGGCTATCTGAAAACGGCTGTGGCGCTGAAGTTGCCTGTGAATGTGGAGTTGGTGGCATGTGAAACCCGCATGTGGAGCATTCGTTTGTGTGGGATGCTGATCAAGCTTCATTTCAGTCCTAGGCACACAAAGAGCACTAAGCATAGAGTGTGAAAACTGAGTTTCCTTGAGAGCTGCTTGGAAGTCTGATGGTGTGTGAAGTTAGTGAGCCAAATGGAGTTGTTCTCCCACAAGAACCACTCGGCTGATCCTTCTTCAATATGCCCTTCACCAACATGCAGTGTTTCCTTGATTGAATTAGCTCTCACACCAATATTTGCATCTAGAGCCTTTGCATTGAGGGCTATCTGAAAACGGCTGTGGCGCTGAAGTTGCCTGTGAATGTGGAGTTGGTGGCATGTGAAACCCGCATGTGGAGCATTCGTTTGTGTGGGATGCTGATCAAGCTTCATTTCAGTCCTAGGCACACAAAGAGCACTAAGCATAGAGTGTGAAAACTGAGTTTCCTTGAGAGCTGCTTGGAAGTCTGATGGTGTGTGAAGTTAGTGAGCCAAATGGAGTTGTTCTCCCACAAGAACCACTCGGCTGATCCTTCTTCAATATGCCCTTCACCAACATGCAGTGTTTCCTTGATTGAATTAGCTCTCACACCAATATTTGCATCTAGAGCCTTTGCATTGAGGGCTATCTGAAAACGGCTGTGGCGCTGAAGTTGCCTGTGAATGTGGAGTTGGTGGCATGTGAAACCCGCATGTGGAGCATTCGTTTGTGTGGGATGCTCTACCAGGATCATTCCTAGATAATGCACTCAAAGGGCACTAAACATAGAGTGTGAAAACTGAGTTTCATTGAGAGCTGCTTGGAAGCCTGATGGTGTGTGAAGTTAGTGAGCCAAATGGAGTTGTTCTCCCACAAGAACCACTCGGCTGATCCTTCTTCAATATGCCCTTCACCAAAATGCAGTGTTTCCTTGATTGAATTAGCTCTCACACCAATATTTGCGTCTAGAGCCTTTGCATTGAGGGCTATCTGAAAATGGCTGTGGCGCTGAAGTTGCCTGTGAATGTGGAGTTGGTGGCATGTGAAACCCGCATGTGGAGCATTCGTTTGTGTGGGATGCTCTACCAGGTTCTTTCCTAGATAATGCCCTCAAAGAGCACTAAGCATAGAGTGTGAAAACTGAGTTTCCTTGAGAGCTGCTTGGAAGCCTGATGGTGTGTGAAGTTAGTGAGCCAAATGGAGTTGTTCTCCCACAAGAACCACTCGGCTGATCCTTCTTCAATATGCCCTTCACCAACATGCAGTGTTTCCTTGATTGAATTAGCTCTCACACCAATATTTGCGTCTAGAGCCTTTGCATTGAGGGCTATCTGAAAACGGCTGTGGCGCTGAAGTTGCCTGTGAATGTGGAGTTGGTGGCATGTGAAACCCGCATGTGGAGCATTCGTTTGTGTGGGATGCTCTACCAGGTTCATTCCTAGATAATGCACTCAAACGGCACTAAGCATAGAGTGTGAAAACTGAGTTTCATTGAGAGCTGCTTGGAAGCCTGATGGTGTGTGAAGTTAGTGAGCCAAATGGAGTTGTTCTCCCACAAGAACCACTCGGCTGATCCTTCTTCAATATGCCCTTCACCAACATGCAGTGTTTCCTTGATTGAATTAGCTCTCACACCAATATTTGCGTCTAGAGCCTTTGCATTGAGGGCTATCTGAAAACGGCTGTGGCGCTGAAGTTGCCTGTGAATGTGGAGTTGGTGGCATGTGAAACCCGCATGTGGAGCATTCGTTTGTGTGGGATGCTCTACCAAGTTCTTTCCTAGATAATGCACTCAAAGGGCACTAAGCATAGAGTGTGAAAACTGAGTTTCCTTGAGAGCTGCTTGGAAGCCTGATGGTGTGTGAAGTTAGTGAGCCAAATGGAGTTGTTCTCCCACAAGAACCACTCGGCTGATCCTTCTTCAATATGCCCTTCACCAACATGCAGTGTTTCCTTGATTGCATTAGCTCTCACACCAATATTTGCGTCTAGAGCCTTTGCATTGAGGGCTATCTGAAAACGGCTGTGGCGCTGAAGTTGCCTGTGAATGTGGAGTTGGTGGCATGTGAAACCCGCATGTGGAGCATTCGTTTGTGTGGGATGCTCTACCAAGTTCATTCCTAGATAATGCACTCAAAGGGCACTAAGCATAGAGTGTGAAAACTGAGTTTCCTTGAGAGCTGCTTGGAAGCCTGATGGTGTGTGAAGTTAGTGAGCCAAATGGAGTTGTTCTCCCACAAGAACCACTCGGCTGATCCTTCTTCAATATGCCCTTCACCAACATGCAGTGTTTCCTTGATTGCATTAGCTCTCACACCAATATTTGCGTCTAGAGCCTTTGCATTGAGGGCTATCTGAAAACGGCTGTGGCGCTGAAGTTGCCTGTGAATGTGGAGTTGGTGGCATGTGAAACCTGCATGTGGAGCATTCGTTTTTGTGGGATGCTCTACCAGGTTCATTTCAGTCCTAGCCATACAAAGGGCACTAAGCATAGAGTGTGAAAACTGAGTTTCCTTGAGAGCTGCTTGGAAGCCTGATGGTGTGTGAAGTTAGTGAGTCAAATGGAGTTGTTTTCCCACAAGAACCACTCGGCTGATCCTTCTTCAATATGCCCTTCACCAACATGCAGTGTTTCCTTGATTGAATTAGCTCTCACACCAATATTTGCGTCTAGAGCCTTTGCATTGAGGGCTATCTGAAAACGGCTGTGGCGCTGAAGTTGCCTGTGAATGTGGAGTTGGTGGCATGTGAAACCTGCATGTGGAGCATTCGTTTGTGTGGGATGCTCTACCAGGTTCTTTCCTAGATAATGCCCTCAAAGAGCACTAAGCATAGAGTGTGAAAACTGAGTTTCCTTGAGAGCTGCTTGGAAGCCTGATGGTGTGTGAAGTTAGTGAGCCAAATGGAGTTGTTCTCCCACAAGAACCACTCGGCTGATCCTTCTTCAATATGCCCTTCACCAACATGCAGTGTTTCCTTGATTGAATTAGCTCTCACACCAATATTTGCATCTAGAGCCTTTGCATTGAGGGCTATCTGAAAACGGCTGTCGTGCTGAAGTTGCCTGTGAATGTGGAGTTGGTGGCATGTGAAACCCGCATGTGGAGCATTCGTTTATGTGGTATGCTCACCAAGCTTCATTTCAGTCCTTGGCACTCAAAGGGCACTAAGCATAGAGTGTAAAAACTGAGTTTCCTTGAGAGCTGCTTGGAAGCCTGATGGTGTGTGAAGTTAGTGAGCCAAATGGAGTTGTTCTCCCACAAGAACCACTCAGCTGATCCTTCTTCAATATGCCCTTCTCCAACATGCAGTGTTTCCTTGATTGAATTAGCTCTCACACCAATATTTGCGTCTAGAGCCTTTGCATTGAGGGCTATCTGAAAACGGCTGTGGCGCTGAAGTTGCCTGTGAATGTGGAGTTGGTGGCATGTGAAACCCGCATGTGGAGCATTCGTTTGTGTGGGATGCTGATCAAGCTTCATTTCAGTCCTAGGCACACAAAGAGCACTAAGCATAGAGTGTGAAAACTGAGTTTCCTTGAGAGCTGCTTGGAAGTCTGATGGTGTGTGAAGTTAGTGAGCCAAATGGAGTTGTTCTCCCACAAGAACCACTCGGCTGATCCTTCTTCAATATGCCCTTCACCAACATGCAGTGTTTCCTTGATTGAATTAGCTCTCACACCAATATTTGCGTCTAGAGCCTTTGCATTGAGGGCTATCTGAAAACGGCTGTGGCGCTGAAGTTGCCTGTGAATGTGGAGTTGGTGGCATGTGAAACCCGCATGTGGAGCATTCGTTTGTGTGGGATGCTCTACCAGGTTCATTCCTAGATAATGCACTCAAAGGGCACTAAACATAGAGTGTGAAAACTGAGTTTCCTTGAGAGCTGCTTGGAAGCCTGATGGTGTGTGAAGTTAGTGAGCCAAATGGAGTTGTTCTCCCACAAGAACCACTCGGCTGATCCTTCTTCAATATGCCCTTCACCAACATGCAGTGTTTCCTTGATTGAATTAGCTCTCACACCAATATTTGCGTCTAGAGCCTTTGCATTGAGGGCTATCTGAAAACGGCTGTGGCGCTGAAGTTGCCTGTGAATGTGGAGTTGGTGGCATGTGAAACCCGCATGTGGAGCATTCGTTTGTGTGGGATGCTGATCAAGCTTCATTTCAGTCCTAGGCACACAAAGAGCACTAAGCATAGAGTGTGAAAACTGAGTTTCCTTGAGAGCTGCTTGGAAGTCTGATGGTGTGTGAAGTTAGTGAGCCAAATGGAGTTGTTCTCCCACAAGAACCACTCGGCTGATCCTTCTTCAATATGCCCTTCACCAACATGCAGTGTTTCCTTGATTGAATTAGCTCTCACACCAATATTTGCATCTAGAGCCTTTGCATTGAGGGCTATCTGAAAACGGCTGTGGCGCTGAAGTTGCCTGTGAATGTGGAGTTGGTGGCATGTGAAACCCGCATGTGGAGCATTCGTTTGTGTGGGATGCTGATCAAGCTTCATTTCAGTCCTAGGCACACAAAGAGCACTAAGCATAGAGTGTGAAAACTGAGTTTCCTTGAGAGCTGCTTGGAAGTCTGATGGTGTGTGAAGTTAGTGAGCCAAATGGAGTTGTTCTCCCACAAGAACCACTCGGCTGATCCTTCTTCAATATGCCCTTCACCAACATGCAGTGTTTCCTTGATTGAATTAGCTCTCACACCAATATTTGCATCTAGAGCCTTTGCATTGAGGGCTATCTGAAAACGGCTGTGGCGCTGAAGTTGCCTGTGAATGTGGAGTTGGTGGCATGTGAAACCCGCATGTGGAGCATTCGTTTGTGTGGGATGCTCTACCAGGATCATTCCTAGATAATGCACTCAAAGGGCACTAAACATAGAGTGTGAAAACTGAGTTTCATTGAGAGCTGCTTGGAAGCCTGATGGTGTGTGAAGTTAGTGAGCCAAATGGAGTTGTTCTCCCACAAGAACCACTCGGCTGATCCTTCTTCAATATGCCCTTCACCAAAATGCAGTGTTTCCTTGATTGAATTAGCTCTCACACCAATATTTGCGTCTAGAGCCTTTGCATTGAGGGCTATCTGAAAATGGCTGTGGCGCTGAAGTTGCCTGTGAATGTGGAGTTGGTGGCATGTGAAACCCGCATGTGGAGCATTCGTTTGTGTGGGATGCTCTACCAGGTTCTTTCCTAGATAATGCCCTCAAAGAGCACTAAGCATAGAGTGTGAAAACTGAGTTTCCTTGAGAGCTGCTTGGAAGCCTGATGGTGTGTGAAGTTAGTGAGCCAAATGGAGTTGTTCTCCCACAAGAACCACTCGGCTGATCCTTCTTCAATATGCCCTTCACCAACATGCAGTGTTTCCTTGATTGAATTAGCTCTCACACCAATATTTGCGTCTAGAGCCTTTGCATTGAGGGCTATCTGAAAACGGCTGTGGCGCTGAAGTTGCCTGTGAATGTGGAGTTGGTGGCATGTGAAACCCGCATGTGGAGCATTCGTTTGTGTGGGATGCTCTACCAGGTTCATTCCTAGATAATGCACTCAAAGGGCACTAAGCATAGAGTGTGAAAACTGAGTTTCATTGAGAGCTGCTTGGAAGCCTGATGGTGTGTGAAGTTAGTGAGCCAAATGGAGTTGTTCTCCCACAAGAACCACTCGGCTGATCCTTCTTCAATATGCCCTTCACCAACATGCAGTGTTTCCTTGATTGCATTAGCTCTCACAACAATATTTGCGTCTAGAGCCTTTGCATTGAGGGCTATCTGAAAACGGCTGTGGCGCTGAAGTTGCCTGTGAATGTGGAGTTGGTGGCATGTGAAACCCGCATGTGGAGCATTCGTTTGTGTGGGATGCTCTACCAAGTTCATTCCTAGATAATGCACTCAAAGGGCACTAAGCATAGAGTGTGAAAACTGAGTTTCCTTGAGAGCTGCTTGGAAGCCTGATGGTGTGTGAAGTTAGTGAGCCAAATGGAGTTGTTCTCCCACAAGAACCACTCGGCTGATCCTTCTTCAATATGCCCTTCACCAACATGCAGTGTTTCCTTGATTGCATTAGCTCTCACACCAATATTTGCGTCTAGAGCCTTTGCATTGAGGGCTATCTGAAAACGGCTGTGGCGCTGAAGTTGCCTGTGAATGTGGAGTTGGTGGCATGTGAAACCTGCATGTGGAGCATTCGTTTTTGTGGGATGCTCTACCAGGTTCATTTCAGTCCTAGCCATACAAAGGGCACTAAGCATAGAGTGTGAAAACTGAGTTTCCTTGAGAGCTGCTTGGAAGCCTGATGGTGTGTGAAGTTAGTGAGCCAAATGGAGTTGTTCTCCCACAAGAACCACTCGGCTGATCCTTCTTCAATACGCCCTTCACCAACATGCAGTGTTTCCTTGATTGAATTAGCTCTCACACCAATATTTGCGTCTAGAGCCTTTGCATTGAGGGCTATCTGAAAACGACTGTGGCGCTGAAGTTGCCTGTGAATGTGGAGTTGGTGGCATGTGAAACTCGCATGTGGAGCATTCGTTTGTGTGGGATGCTGACCAAGCTTCATTTCAGTCCTAGGCACACAAAGAGCACTAAGCATAGAGTGTGAAAACTGAGTTTCCTTGAGAGCTGCTTGGAAGCCTGATGGTGTGTGAAGTTAGTGAGCCAAATGGAGTTGTTCTCCCACAAGAACCACTCGGCTGATCCTTCTTCAATATGCCCTTCACCAACATGCAGTGTTTCCTTGATTGAATTAGCTCTCACACCAATATTTGCGTCTAGAGCCTTTGCATTGAGGGCTATCTGAAAACGGCTGTGGCGCTGAAGTTGCCTGTGAATGTGGAATTGGTGGCATGTGAAACCCGCATGTGGAGCATTCGTTTGTGTGGGATGCTCTACCAGGTTCATTTCAGTCCTAGGCACTCAAAGGGCACTAAGCATAGAGTGTGAAAACTGAGTTTCCTTGAGAGCTGCTTGGAAGCCTGATGGTGTGTGAAGTTAGTGAGCCAAATGGAGTTGTTCTCCCACAAGAACCACTCGGCTGATCCTTCTTCAATATGCCCTTCACCAACATGCAGTGTTTCCTTGATTGAATTAGCTCTCACACCAATATTTGCGTCTAGAGCCTTGGCATTGAGGGCTATCTGAAAACGGCTGTGGCGCTGAAGTTGCCTGTGAATGTGGAGTTGGTGGCATGTGAAACCCGCATGTGGAGCATTCGTTTGTGTGGGATGCTCTACCAGGTTCATTTCAGTCCTAGCCATACAAAGGGCACTAAGCATAGAGTGTGAAAACTGAGTTTCCTTGAGAGCTGCTTGGAAGCCTGATGGTGTGTGAAGTTAGTGAGCCAAATGGAGTTGTTCTCCCACAAGAACCACTCGGCTGATCCTTCTTCAATATGCCCTTCACCAACATGCAGTGTTTCCTTGATTGAATTAGCTCTCACACCAATATTTGCGTCTAGAGCCTTTGCATTGAGGGCTATCTGAAAACGACTGTGGCGCTG
>NW_026701452.1:0-29921 GCF_030435755.1 Ochotona princeps | reverse complement strand
CACCATCAGGCTTCCAAGCAGCTCTCAAGGAAACTCAGTTTTCACCCTCTATGCTTAGTGCCCTTTCAGTGCATTATCTAGGAATGAACTTGGTAGAGCATCCCACACAAACGAATGCTCCACATGAGGGTTTCACATGCCACCAACTCCACATTCACAGGCAACTTCAGCGCCACAGCCGTTTTCAGATATCCCTCAATGCAAAGGCTCTAGACGCAAATATTGGTGTGAGAGCTAATTCAATCAAGGAAACACTGCATGTTGGTGAAGGGCATATTGAAGAAGGATCAGCCGAGTGGTTCTTGTGGGAGAACAACTCCATTTGGCTCACTAACTTCACACACCATCAGGCTTCCAAGCAGCTCTCAAGGAAACTCAGTTTTCACACTCTATGCTTAGTGCCCTTTGAGTGCATTATCTAGGAATGAACCTGGTAGAGCATCCCACACAAACGAATGCTCCACATGCGGGTTTCACATGCCACCAACTCCACATTCTCAGGCAACTTCAGCGCCACAGCCGTTTTCAGATAGCTCTCAATGCAAAGGCTCTAGACGCAAATATTGGTGTGAGAGCTAATTCAATCAAGGAAACACTGCATGTTGGTGAAGGGCATATTGAAGAAGGATCAGCCGAGTGGTTCTTGTGGGAGAACAACTCCATTTGGCTCACTAACTTCACACACCATCAGGCTTCCAAGCAGCTCTCAAGGAAACTCAGTTTTCACACTCTATGCTTAGTGCCCTTTGAGTGCATTATCTAGGAATGAACCTGGTAGAGCATCCCACACAAACGAATGCTCCACATGCGGGTTTCACATGCCACCAACTCCACATTCACAGGCAACTCCAGTGCCACAGCCGTTTTCAGATAGCTCTCAATGCAAAGGCTCTAGACGCAAATATTGGTGTGAGAGCTAATTCAATCAAGGAAACACTGCATGTTGGTGAAGGGCATATTGAAGAAGGATCAGCCGAGTGGTTCTTGTGGGAGAACAACTCCATTTGGCTCACTAACTTCACACACCATCAGGCTTCCAAGCAGCTCTCAAGGAAACTCAGTTTTCACACTCAATGTTTAGTGCCCTTTGAGTGCATTATCTAGCAATGAACCTGGTAGAGCATCCCACACAAACGAATGCTCCACATGCGGGTTTCACATGCCACCAACTCCACATTCTCAGGCAACTTCAGCGCCACAGCCGTTTTCAGATAGCCCTCAATGCAAAGGATCTAGACGCAAATATTGGTGTGAGAGCTAATTCAATCAAGGAAACACTGCATGTTGGTGAAGGGCATATTGAAGAAGGATCAGCCGAGTGGTTCTTGTGGGAGAACAACTCCATTTGGCTCACTAACTTCACACACCATCAGGCTTCCAAGCAGCTCTCAAGGAAACTCAGTTTTCACCCTCTATGCTTAGTGCCCTTTGAGTGCATTATCTAGGAATGAACCTGGTAGAGCATCCCACACAAACGAATGCTCCACATGCGGGTTTCACATGCCACCAACTCCACATTCTCAGGCAACTTCAGCGCCACAGCGTTTTCAGATAGCTCTCAATGCAAAGGCTCTAGACGCAAATATTGGTGTGAGAGCTAATTCAATCAAGGAAACACTGCATGTTGGTGAAGGGCATATTGAAGAAGGATCAGCCGAGTGGTTCTTGTGGGAGAACAACTCCATTTGGCTCACTAACTTCACACACCATCAGGCTTCCAAGCAGCTCTCAAGGAAACTCAGTTTTCACACTCTATGCTTAGTGCCCTTTGAGTGCATTATCTAGGAATGAACCTGGTAGAGCATCCAACACAAACGAATGCTCCACATGCGGGTTTCACATGCCACCAACTCCACATTCACAGGCAACTCCAGTGCCACAGCCGTTTTCAGATAGCTCTCAATGCAAAGGCTCTAGACGCAAATATTGGTGTGAGAGCTAATTCAATCAAGGAAACACTGCATGTTGGTGAAGGGCATATTGAAGAAGGATCAGCCGAGTGGTTCTTGTGGGAGAACAACTCCATTTGGCTCACTAACTTCACACACCATCAGGCTTCCAAGCAGCTCTCAAGGAAACTCAGTTTTCACACTCAATGTTTAGTGCCCTTTGAGTGCATTATCTAGCAATGAACCTGGTAGAGCATCCCACACAAACGAATGCTCCACATGCGGGTTTCACATGCCACCAACTCCACATTCTCAGGCAACTTCAGCGCCACAGCCGTTTTCAGATAGCCCTCACTGCAAAGGCTCTAGACGCAAATATTTGTGTGAGAGCTAATTCAATCAAGGAAACACTGCATGTTGGTGAAGGGCATATTGAAGAAGGATCAGCCGAGTGGTTCTTGTGGGAGAACAACTCCATTTGGCTCACTAACGTCACACACCATCAGGCTTCCAAGCAGCTCTCAAGGAAACTCATTTTTCACACTCTATGCTTAGTGCCCTTTCAGTGCATTACCTAGGAATGAACCTGGTAGAGCATCCCACACAAACGAATGCTCCACATGCGGGTTTCACATGCCACCAACTCCACATTCTCAGGCAACTCCAGTGCCACAGCCGTTTTCAGATAGCCCTCAATGCAAAGGCTCTAGACGCAAATATTGGTGTGAGAGCTAATTCAATCAAGGAAACACTGCATGTTGGTGAAGGGCATATTGAAGAAGGATCAGCCGAGTGGTTCTTGTGGGAGAACAACTCCATTTGGCTCACTAACTTCACACACCATCAGGCTTCCAAGCAGCTCTCAAGGAAACTCAGTTTTCACACTCAATGTTTAGTGCCCTTTGAGTGCATTATCTAGGAATGAACCTGGTAGAGCATCCCACACAAACGAATGCTCCACATGCGGGTTTCACATGCCACCAACTCCACATTCTCAGGCAACTTCAGCGCCACAGCCGTTTTCAGATAGCCCTCAATGCAAAGGCTCTAGACGCAAATATTGGTGTGAGAGCTAATTCAATCAAGGAAACACTGCATGTTGGTGAAGGGCATATTGAAGAAGGATCAGCCGAGTGGTTCTTGTGGGAGAACAACTCCATTTGGCTCACTAACTTCACACACCATCAGGCTTCCAAGCAGCTCTCAAGGAAACTCAGTTTTCACACTCTATGCTTAGTGCCCTTTCAGTGCATTATCTAGCAATGAACCTGGTAGAGCATCCCACACAAACGAATGCTCCACATGCGGGTTTCACATGCACCAACTCCACATTCACAGGTAACTTCAGTGCCACAGCCGTTTTCATATAGCTCTCAATGCAAAGGCTCTAGACGCAAATATTGGTGTGAGAGCTAATTCAATCAAGGAAACACTGCATGTTGGTGAAGGGCATATTGAAGAAGGATCAGCCGAGTGGTTCTTGTGGGAGAACAACTCCATTTGGCTCACTAACTTCACACACCATCAGGCTTCCAAGCAGCTCTCAAGGAAACTCAGTTTTCACACTCTATGCTTAGTGCCCTTTGAGTGCATTACCTAGGAATGAACCTGGTAGAGCATCCCACACAAACGAATGCTCCACATGCGGGTTTCACATGCCACCAACTCCACATTCACAGGCAACTTCAGCGCCACAGCTGTTTTCAGATAGCCCTCAATGCAAAGGCTCTAGACGCAAATATTGGTGTGAGAGCTAATTCAATCAAGGAAACACTGCATGTTGGTGAAGGGCATATTGAAGAAGGATCAGCCGAGTGGTTCTTGTGGGAGAACAACTCCATTTGGCTCACTAACTTCACACACCATCAGGCTTCCAAGCAGCTCACAAGGAAACTCAGTTTTCACACTCTATGCTTAGTGCCTTTCAGTGCATTATCTAGGAATGAACTTGGTAGAGCATCCCGCACAAACGAATGCTCCACATGCGGGTTTCACATGCCACCAACTCCACATTCACAGGCAACTTCAGCGCCACAGCCGTTTTCAGATAGCCCTCAATGCAAAGGCTCTAGACGCAAATATTGGTTTGAGAGCTAATTCAATCAAGGAAACACTGCATGTTGGTGAAGGGCATATTGAAGAAGGATCAGCCGAGTGGTTCTTGTGGGAGAACAACTCCATTTGGCTCACTAACTTCACACACCATCAGGCTTCCAAGCAGCTCTCAAGGAAACTCAGTTTTCACACTCTATGCTTAGTGCCCTTTGAGTGCATTACCTAGGAATGAACCTGGTAGAGCATCCCACAGAAACGAATGCTCCACATGAGGGTTTTACATGCCACCAACTCCACATTCACAGGCAACTTCAGCGCCACAGCCGTTTTCAGATAGCCCTCAATGCAAAGGCTCTAGACGCAAATATTGGTGTGAGAGCTAATTCAATCAAGGAAACACTGCATGTTGGTGAAGGGCATATTGAAGAAGGATCAGCCGAGTGGTTCTTGTGGGAGAACAACTCCATTTGGCTCACTATGTTCACACAACAGCAGGCTTCCAAGCAGCTCTCAAGGAAACTCAGTTTTCACCCTCCATGCTTAGTGCCCTTTGAGTGCATTATCTAGGAATGAACCTGGTAGAGCATCCCACACAAACGAATGCTCCACATGCGGGTTTCACATGCCACCAACTCCACATTCTCAGGCAACTTCAGCGCCACAGCCGTTTTCAGATAGCTCTCAATGCAAAGGCTCTAGACGCAAATATTTGTGTGAGAGCTAATTCAATCAAGGAAACACTGCATGTTGGTGAAGGGCATATTGAAGAAGGATCAGCCGAGTGGTTCTTGTGGGAGAACAACTCCATTTGGCTCACTAACTTCACACACCATCAGGCTTCCAAGCAGCTCTCAAGGAAACTCAGTTTTCACACTCTATGCTTAGTGCCCTTTGAGTGCATTATCTAGGAATGAACCTGGTAGAGCATCCCACACAAACGAATGCTCCACATGCGGGTTTCACATGCCACCAACTCCACATTCTCAGGCAACTTCAGTGCCACAGCCGTTTTCAGATAGCCCTCAATGCAAAGGGTTTAGACACAAATATTTGTGTGAGAGCTAATTCAATCAAGGAAACACTGCATGTTGGTGAAGGGCATATTGATGAAGGATCAGCCGAGTGGTTCTTGTGGGAGAACAACTCCATTTGGCTCACTAACTTCACACACCATCAGGCTTCCAAGCATCTCTCAAGGAAACTCAGTTTTCACACTCTATGCTTAGTGCCCTTTGAGTGCATTACCTAGGAATGAACCTGGTAGAGCATCCCACAGAAACGAATGCTCCACATGAGGGTTTTACATGCCACCAACTCCACATTCACAGGCAACTTCAGCGCCACAGCCGTTTTCAGATAGCCCTCAATGCAAAGGCTCTAGACGCAAATATTGGTGTGAGAGCTAATTCAATCAAGGAAACACTGCATGTTGGTGAAGGGCATATTGAAGAAGGATCCTCCGAGTGGTTCTTGTGGGAGAACAACTCCATTTGGCTCACTAACGTCACACACCATCAGGCTTCCAAGCAGCTCTCAAGGAAACTCAGTTTTCACACTCTATGCTTAGTGCCCTTTGAGTGCATTATCTAGGAATGAACCTGGTAGAGCATCCCACACAAACGAATGCTCCACATGCGGGTTTCACATGCCACCAACTCCACATTCACAGGCAACTTCAGCGCCACAGCCGTTTTCAGATAGCCCTCAATGCAAAGGCTCTAGACGCAAATATTGGTGTGAGAGCTAATTCAATCAAGGAAACACTGCATGTTGGTGAAGGGCATATTGAAGAAGGATCAGCCGAGTGGTTCTTGTGGGAGAACGACTCCATTTGGCTCACTATGTTCACACAACAGCAGGCTTCCAAGCAGCTCTCAACGAAACTCAGTTTTCACACTCTATGCTTAGTGCCCTTTGAGTGCATTATCTAGGAATGAACCTGGTAGAGCATCCCACACAAACGAATGCTCCACATGCGGGTTTCACATGCCACCAACTCCACATTCTCAGGCAACTTCAGCGCCACAGCCATTTTCAGATAGCTCTCAATGCAAAGGCTCTAGAGGCAAATATTGGTGTGAGAGCTAATTCAATCAAGGAAACACTGCATGTTGGTGAAGGGCATATTGAAGAAGGATCAGCCGAGTGGTTCTTGTGGGAGAACAACTCCATTTGGCTCACTAACTTCACACACCATCAGGCTTCCAAGCAGCTCTCAAGGAAACTCAGTTTTCACACTCTATGCTTAGTGCCCTTTGAGTGCATTATCTAGGAATGAACCTGGTAGAGCATCCCACACAAACGAATGCTCCACATGCGGGTTTCACATGCCACCAACTCCACATTCTCAGGCAACTCCAGCGCCACAGCCGTTTTCAGATAGCTCTCAATGCAAAGGCTCTAGACGCAAATATTAGTGTGAGAGCTAATTCAATCAAGGAAACACTGCATGTTGGTGAAGGGCATATTGAAGAAGGATCAGCCGAGTGGTTCTTGTGGGAGAACAACTCCATTTGGCTCACTAACTTCACACACCATCAGGCTTCCAAGCAGCTCTCAAGGAAACTCAGTTTTCACACTCTATGCTTAGTGCCTTTCAGTGCGTAGAACTGAAATGAAGCTTGGTGAGCATCCCACACAAACGAATGCTCCACATGCGGCTTTCACATGCCACCAACTCCACATTCACAGGCAACTTCAGCGCCACAGCCGTTTTCAGATAGCCCTCAATGCAAAGCGTCTAGACACAAATATTGGTGTGAGAGCTAATTCAATCAAGGAAACACTGCATGTTGGTGAAGGGCATATTGAAGAAGGATCAGCCGAGTGGTTCTTGTGGAGAACAACTCCATTTGGCTCACTAACTTCACACACCATCAGGCTTCCAAGCAGCTCTCAAGGAAACTCAGTTTTCACACTCTATGCTTAGTGCCCTTTGAGTACATTATCTAGCAATGAACCTGGTAGAGCATCCCACACAAACGAATGCTCCACATGCGGGCTTCACATGCCACCAACTCCACATTCTCAGGCAACTTCAGCGCCACAGCCGTTTTCAGATAGCTCTCAATGCAAAGGCTCTAGACGCAAATATTGGTGTGAGAGCTAATTCAATCAAGGAAACACTGCATGTTGGTGAAGGGCATATTGAAGAAGGATCAGCCGAGTGGTTCTTGTGGGAGAACAACTCCATTTGGCTCACTAACTTCACACACCATCAGGCTTCCAAGCAGCTCACAAGGAAACTCAGTTTTCACACTCTATGCTGAGTGCCCTTTCAGTGCATTATCTAGGAATGAACTTGGTAGAGCATCCCACACAAACGAATGCTCCACATGCGGGTTTCACATGCCACCAACTCCACATTCACAGGCAACTTCAGCGCCAAGCCATTTTCAGATAGCCCTCAATGCAAAGGCTCTAGACGCAAATATTGGTTTGAGAGCTAATTCAATCAAGGAAACACTGCATGTTGGTGAAGGGCATATTGAAGAAGGATCAGCCGAGTGGTTCTTGTGGGAGAACAACTCCATTTGGCTCACTAACTTCACACACCATCAGGCTTCCAAGCAGCTCTCAAGGAAACTCAGTTTTCACACTCTATGCTTAGTGCCCTTTGAGTGCATTATCTAGGAATGAACCTGGTAGAGCATCCCACACAAACGAATGCTCCACATGCGGGTTTCACATGCCACCAACTCCACATTCTCAGGCAACTTCAGCGCCACAGCCATTTTCAGATAGCTCTCAATGCAAAGGCTCTAGACGCAAATATTGGTGTGAGAGCTAATTCAATCAAGGAAACACTGCATGTTGGTGAAGGGCATATTGAAGAAGGATCAGCCGAGTGGTTCTTGTGGGAGAACAACTCCATTTGGCTCACTAACTTCACACACCATCAGGCTTCCAAGCAGCTCTCAAGGAAACTCAGTTTTCACACTCTATGCTTAGTGCCTTTCAGTGCGTAGAACTGAAATGAAGCTTGGTGAGCATCCCACACAAACGAATGCTCCACATGCGGGTTTCACATGCCACCAACTCCACATTCACAGGCAACTTCAGCGCCACAGCCGTTTTCAGATAGCCCTCAATGCAAAGCGTCTAGACACAAATATTGGTGTGAGAGCTAATTCAATCAAGGAAACACTGCATGTTGGTGAAGGGCATATTGAAGAAGGATCAGCCGAGTGGTTCTTGTGGGAGAACAACTCCATTTGGCTCACTAACTTCACACACCATCAGGCTTCCAAGCAGCTCTCAAGGAAACTCAGTTTTCACACTCTATGCTTAGTGCCCTTTGAGTGCATTATCTAGCAATGAACCTGGTAGAGCATCCCACACAAACGAATGCTCCACATGCGGGCTTCACATGCCACCAACTCCACATTCTCAGGCAACTTCAGCGCCAAAGCCATTTTCAGATAGCTCTCAATGCAAAGGCTCTAGACGCAAATATTGGTGTGAGAGCTAATTCAATCAAGGAAACACTGCATGTTGGTGAAGGGCATATTGAGAAGGATCAGCCGAGTGGTTCTTGTGGGAGAACAACTCCATTTGGCTCACTAACTTCACACACCAGCAGGCTTCCAAGCAGCTCTCAAGGAAACTCAGTTTTCACACTCTATGCTTAGTGCCCTTTGAGTGCATTATCTAGGAATGAACCTGGTAGAGCATCCCACACAAACGAATGCTCCACATGCGGGTTTCACATGCCACCAACTCCACATTCTCAGGCAACTTCAGCGCCACAGCCGTTTTCAGATAGCTCTCAATGCAAAGGCTCTAGACGCAAATATTGGTGTGAGAGCTAATTCAATCAAGGAAACACTGCATGTTGGTGAAGGGCATATTGAAGAAGGATCAGCCGAGTGGTTCTTGTGGGAGAACAACTCCATTTGGCTCACTAACTTCACACACCATCAGGCTTCCAAGCAGCTCTCAAGGAAACTCAGTTTTCACACTCAATGTTTAGTGCCCTTTGAGTGCATTATCTAGCAATGAACCTGGAAGAGCATCCCACACAAACGAATGCTCCACATGCGGGTTTCACATGCCACCAACTCCACATTCTCAGGCAACTTCAGCGCCACAGCCGTTTTCAGATAGCCCTCAATGCAAAGGCTCTAGACGCAAATATTGGTGTGAGAGCTAATTCAATCAAGGAAACACTGCATGTTGGTGAAGGGCATATTGAAGAAGGATCAGGCGAGTGGTTCTTGTGGGAGAACAACTCCATTTGGCTCACTAACTTCACACACCATCAGGCTTCCAAGCAGCTCTCAAGGAAACTCAGTTTTCACCCTCTATGCTTAGTGCCCTTTCAGTGCATTATCTAGGAATGAACTTGGTAGAGCATCCCACACAAACGAATGCTCCACATGCGGGTTTCACATGCCACCAACTCCACATTCACAGGCAACTTCAGCGCCACAGCCGTTTTCAGATAGCCCTCAATGCAAAGGCTCTAGACGCAAATATTGGTGTGAGAGCTAATTCAATCAAGGAAACACTGCATGTTGGTGAAGGGCATATTGAAGAAGGATCAGCCGAGTGGTTCTTGTGGGAGAACAACTCCATTTGGCTCACTAACTTCACACACCATCAGGCTTCCAAGCAGCTCTCAAGGAAACTCAGTTTTCACACTCTATGCTTAGTGCCCTTTGAGTGCATTATCTAGGAATGAACCTGGTAGAGCATCCCACACAAACGAATGCTCCACATGCGGGTTTCACATGCCACCAACTCCACATTCTCAGGCAACTTCAGCGCCACAGCCGTTTTCAGATAGCCCTCAATGCAAAGGCTCTAGACGCAAATATTGGTGTGAGAGCTAATTCAATCAAGGAAACACTGCATGTTGGTGAAGGGCATATTGAAGAAGGATCAGCCGAGTGGTTCTTGTGGGAGAACAACTCCATTTGGCTCACTAACTTCACACACCATCAGGCTTCCAAGCAGCTCTCAAGGAAACTCAGTTTTCACCCTCTATGCTTAGTGCCCTTTGAGTGCATTATCTAGGAATGAACCTGGTAGAGCATCCCACACAAACGAATGCTCCACATGCGGGTTTCACATGCCACCAACTCCACATTCTCAGGCAACTTCAGCGCCACAGCCGTTTTCAGATAGCTCTCAATGCAAAGGCTCTAGACGCAAATATTGGTGTGAGAGCTAATTCAATCAAGGAAACACTGCATGTTGGTGAAGGGCATATTGAAGAAGGATCAGCCGAGTGGTTCTTGTGGGAGAACAACTCCATTTGGCTCACTAACTTCACACACCATCAGGCTTCCAAGCAGCTCTCAAGGAAACTCAGTTTTCACACTCTATGCTTAGTGCCCTTTGAGTGCATTATCTAGGAATGAACCTGGTAGAGCATCCCACACAAACGAATGCTCCACATGCGGGTTTCACATGCCACCAACTCCACATTCACAGGCAACTCCAGTGCCACAGCCGTTTTCAGATAGCTCTCAATGCAAAGGCTCTAGACGCAAATATTGGTGTGAGAGCTAATTCAATCAAGGAAACACTGCATGTTGGTGAAGGGCATATTGAAGAAGGATCAGCCGAGTGGTTCTTGTGGGAGAACAACTCCATTTGGCTCACTAACTTCACACACCATCAGGCTTCCAAGCAGCTCTCAAGGAAACTCAGTTTTCACACTCAATGTTTAGTGCCCTTTGAGTGCATTATCTAGCAATGAACCTGGTAGAGCATCCCACACAAACGAATGCTCCACATGCGGGTTTCACATGCCACCAACTCCACATTCTCAGGCAACTTCAGCGCCACAGCCGTTTTCAGATAGCCCTCAATGCAAAGGATCTAGACGCAAATATTGGTGTGAGAGCTAATTCAATCAAGGAAACACTGCATGTTGGTGAAGGGCATATTGAAGAAGGATCAGCCGAGTGGTTCTTGTGGGAGAACAACTCCATTTGGCTCACTAACTTCACACACCATCAGGCTTCCAAGCAGCTCTCAAGGAAACTCAGTTTTCACCCTCTATGCTTAGTGCCCTTTCAGTGCATTATCTAGGAATGAACTTGGTAGAGCATCCCACACAAACGAATGCTCCACATGAGGGTTTCACATGCCACCAACTCCACATTCACAGGCAACTTCAGCGCCACAGCCGTTTTCAGATATCCCTCAATGCAAAGGCTCTAGACGCAAATATTGGTGTGAGAGCTAATTCAATCAAGGAAACACTGCATGTTGGTGAAGGGCATATTGAAGAAGGATCAGCCGAGTGGTTCTTGTGGGAGAACAACTCCATTTGGCTCACTAACTTCACACACCATCAGGCTTCCAAGCAGCTCTCAAGGAAACTCAGTTTTCACACTCTATGCTTAGTGCCCTTTGAGTGCATTATCTAGGAATGAACCTGGTAGAGCATCCCACACAAACGAATGCTCCACATGCGGGTTTCACATGCCACCAACTCCACATTCTCAGGCAACTTCAGCGCCACAGCCGTTTTCAGATAGCTCTCAATGCAAAGGCTCTAGACGCAAATATTGGTGTGAGAGCTAATTCAATCAAGGAAACACTGCATGTTGGTGAAGGGCATATTGAAGAAGGATCAGCCGAGTGGTTCTTGTGGGAGAACAACTCCATTTGGCTCACTAACTTCACACACCATCAGGCTTCCAAGCAGCTCTCAAGGAAACTCAGTTTTCACACTCTATGCTTAGTGCCCTTTGAGTGCATTATCTAGGAATGAACCTGGTAGAGCATCCCACACAAACGAATGCTCCACATGCGGGTTTCACATGCCACCAACTCCACATTCACAGGCAACTCCAGTGCCACAGCCGTTTTCAGATAGCTCTCAATGCAAAGGCTCTAGACGCAAATATTGGTGTGAGAGCTAATTCAATCAAGGAAACACTGCATGTTGGTGAAGGGCATATTGAAGAAGGATCAGCCGAGTGGTTCTTGTGGGAGAACAACTCCATTTGGCTCACTAACTTCACACACCATCAGGCTTCCAAGCAGCTCTCAAGGAAACTCAGTTTTCACACTCAATGTTTAGTGCCCTTTGAGTGCATTATCTAGCAATGAACCTGGTAGAGCATCCCACACAAACGAATGCTCCACATGCGGGTTTCACATGCCACCAACTCCACATTCTCAGGCAACTTCAGCGCCACAGCCGTTTTCAGATAGCCCTCAATGCAAAGGATCTAGACGCAAATATTGGTGTGAGAGCTAATTCAATCAAGGAAACACTGCATGTTGGTGAAGGGCATATTGAAGAAGGATCAGCCGAGTGGTTCTTGTGGGAGAACAACTCCATTTGGCTCACTAACTTCACACACCATCAGGCTTCCAAGCAGCTCTCAAGGAAACTCAGTTTTCACCCTCTATGCTTAGTGCCCTTTGAGTGCATTATCTAGGAATGAACCTGGTAGAGCATCCCACACAAACGAATGCTCCACATGCGGGTTTCACATGCCACCAACTCCACATTCTCAGGCAACTTCAGCGCCACAGCCGTTTTCAGATAGCTCTCAATGCAAAGGCTCTAGACGCAAATATTGGTGTGAGAGCTAATTCAATCAAGGAAACACTGCATGTTGGTGAAGGGCATATTGAAGAAGGATCAGCCGAGTGGTTCTTGTGGGAGAACAACTCCATTTGGCTCACTAACTTCACACACCATCAGGCTTCCAAGCAGCTCTCAAGGAAACTCAGTTTTCACACTCTATGCTTAGTGCCCTTTGAGTGCATTATCTAGGAATGAACCTGGTAGAGCATCCAACACAAACGAATGCTCCACATGCGGGTTTCACATGCCACCAACTCCACATTCACAGGCAACTCCAGTGCCACAGCCGTTTTCAGATAGCTCTCAATGCAAAGGCTCTAGACGCAAATATTGGTGTGAGAGCTAATTCAATCAAGGAAACACTGCATGTTGGTGAAGGGCATATTGAAGAAGGATCAGCCGAGTGGTTCTTGTGGGAGAACAACTCCATTTGGCTCACTAACTTCACACACCATCAGGCTTCCAAGCAGCTCTCAAGGAAACTCAGTTTTCACACTCAATGTTTAGTGCCCTTTGAGTGCATTATCTAGCAATGAACCTGGTAGAGCATCCCACACAAACGAATGCTCCACATGCGGGTTTCACATGCCACCAACTCCACATTCTCAGGCAACTTCAGCGCCACAGCCGTTTTCAGATAGCCCTCACTGCAAAGGCTCTAGACGCAAATATTGGTGTGAGAGCTAATTCAATCAAGGAAACACTGCATGTTGGTGAAGGGCATATTGAAGAAGGATCAGCCGAGTGGTTCTTGTGGGAGAACAACTCCATTTGGCTCACTAACTTCACACACCATCAGGCTTCCAAGCAGCTCTCAAGGAAACTCAGTTTTCACACTCTATGCTTAGTGCCCTTTGAGTGCATTATCTAGGAATGAACCTGGTAGAGCATCCAACACAAACGAATGCTCCACATGCAGGTTTCACATGCCACCAACTCCACATTCACAGGCAACTCCAGTGCCACAGCCGTTTTCAGATAGCTCTCAATGCAAAGGCTCTAGACGCAAATATTGGTGTGAGAGCTAATTCAATCAAGGAAACACTGCATGTTGGTGAAGGGCATATTGAAGAAGGATCAGCCGAGTGGTTCTTGTGGGAGAACAACTCCATTTGGCTCACTAACTTCACACACCATCAGGCTTCCAAGCAGCTCTCAAGGAAACTCAGTTTTCACACTCAATGTTTAGTGCCCTTTGAGTGCATTATCTAGCAATGAACCTGGTAGAGCATCCCACACAAACGAATGCTCCACATGCGGGTTTCACATGCCACCAACTCCACATTCTCAGGCAACTTCAGCGCCACAGCCGTTTTCAGATAGCCCTCAATGCAAAGGCTCTAGACGCAAATATTGGTGTGAGAGCTAATTCAATCAAGGAAACACTGCATGTTGGTGAAGGGCATATTGAAGAAGGATCAGCCGAGTGGTTCTTGTGGGAGAACAACTCCATTTGGCTCACTAACTTCACCCACCATCAGGCTTCCAAGCAGCTCTCAAGGAAACTCAGTTTTCACCCTCTATGCTTAGTGCCCTTTCAGTGCATTATTTAGGAATGAACCTGGTAGAGCATCCCACACAAACGAATGCTCCACATGCGGGTTTCACATGCCACCAACTCCACATTCACAGGCAACTTCAGTGCCACAGCCGTTTTCAGATAGCCCTCAATGCAAAGGCTCTAGACACAAATATTGGTGTGAGAGCTAATTCAATCAAGGAAACACTGCATGTTGGTGAAGGGCATATTGAAGAAGGATCAGCCGAGTGGTTCTTGTGGGAGAACAACTCCATTTGGCTCACTAACTTCACACACCATCAGGCTTCCAAGCATCTCTCATGGAAACTCAGTTTTCACACTCTATGCTTAGTGCCCTTTGAGTGCATTACCTAGGAATGAACCTGGTAGAGCATCCCACACAAACGAATGCTCCACATGAGGGTTTTACATGCCACCAACTCCACATTCACAGGCAACTTCAGCGCCACAGCCGTTTTCAGGTAGCCCTCAATGCAAAGGCTCTAGACGCAAATATTGGTGTGAGAGCTAATTCAATCAAGGAAACACTGCATGTTGGTGAAGGGCATATTGAAGAAGGATCAGCCGAGTGGTTCTTGTGGGAGAACAACTCCATTTGGCTCACTAACGTCACACACCATCAGGCTTCCAAGCAGCTCTCAAGGAAACTCAGTTTTCACACTCTATGCTTAGTGCCCTTTGAGTGCATTATCTAGGAATGAACCTGGTAGAGCATCCCACACAAACGAATGCTCCACATGCGGGTTTCACATGCCACCAACTCCACATTCTCAGGCAACTTCAGCGCCACAACCGTTTTCAGATAGCCCTCAATGCAAAGGGTCTAGACACAAATATTGGTGTGAGAGCTAATTCAATCAAGGAAACACTGCATGTTGGTGAAGGGCACATTGAAGAAGGATCAGCCGAGTGGTTCTTGTGGGAGAACAACTCCATTTGGCTCACTAACTTCACACACCATCAGGCTTCCAAGCATCTCTCATGGAAACTCAGTTTTCACACTCTATGCTTAGTGCCCTTTGAGTGCATTACCTAGGAATGAACCTGGTAGAGCATCCCACAGAAACGAATGCTCCACATGAGGGTTTTACATGCCACCAACTCCACATTCACAGGCAACTTCAGCGCCACAGCTGTTTTCAGGTAGCCCTCAATGCAAAGGCTCTAGACGCAAATATTGGTGTGAGAGCTAATTCAATCAAGGAAACACTGCATGTTGGTGAAGGGCATATTGAAGAAGGATCAGCCGAGTGGTTCTTGTGGGAGAACAACTGCATTTGGCTCACTAACGTCACACACCATCAGGCTTCCAAGCAGCTCTCAAGGAAACTCAGTTTTCACACTCTATGCTTAGTGCCCTTTGAGTGCATTATCTAGGAATGAACCTGGTAGAGCATCCCACACAAACGAATGCTCCACATGCGGGTTTCACATGCCACCAACTCCACATTCTCAGGCAACTTCAGCGCCACAGCCGTTTTCAGATAGCCCTCAATGCAAAGGCTCCAAACGCAAATATTGGTGTGAGAGCTAATTCAATCAAGGAAACACTGCATGTTGGTGAAGGGCATATTGAAGAAGGATCAGCCGAGTGGTTCTTGTGGGACAACAACTCCATTTGGCTCACTAACTTCACACACCATCAGGCTTCCAAGCAGCTCTCAAGGAAACTCAGTTTTCACACTCTATGCTTAGTGCCCTTTGAGTGCATTATCTAGGAATGAACCTGGTAGAGCATCCCACACAAACGAATGCTCCACATGCGGGTTTCACATGCCACCAACTCCACATTCACAGGCAACTCCAGTGCCACAGCCGTTTTCAGATAGCTCTCAATGCAAAGGCTCTAGACGCAAATATTGGTGTGAGAGCTAATTCAATCAAGGAAACACTGCATGTTGGTGAAGGGCATATTGAAGAAGGATCAGCCGAGTGGTTCTTGTGGGAGAACAACTCCATTTGGCTCACTAACTTCACACACCATCAGGCTTCCAAGCAGCTCTCAAGGAAACTCAGTTTTCACACTCAATGTTTAGTGCCCTTTGAGTGCATTATCTAGCAATGAACCTGGTAGAGCATCCCACACAAACGAATGCTCCACATGCGGGTTTCACATGCCACCAACTCCACATTCTCAGGCAACTTCACTGCCACAGCCGTTTTCAGATAGCCCTCAATGCAAAGGCTCTAGACGCAAATATTGGTGTGAGAGCTAATTCAATCAAGGAAACACTGCATGTTGGTGAAGGGCATATTGAAGAAGGATCAGCCGAGTGGTTCTTGTGGGAGAACAACTCCATTTGGCTCACTAACTTCACACACCATCAGGCTTCCAAGCAGCTCTCAAGGAAACTCAGTTTTCACACTCTATGCTTAGTGCCCTTTCAGTGCATTATTTAGGAATGAACCTGGTAGAGCATCCCACACAAACTAATGCTCCACATGCGGGTTTCACATGCCACCAACTCCACATTCACAGGCAACTTCAGTGCCACAGCCGTTTTCAGATAGCCCTCAATGCAAAGGCTCTAGACACAAATATTGGTGTGAGAGCTAATTCAATCAAGGAAACACTGCATGTTGGTGAAGGGCATATTGAAGAAGGATCAGCCGAGTGGTTCTTGTGGGAGAACAACTCCATTTGGCTCACTAACTTCACACACCATCAGGCTTCCAAGCAGCTCTCAAGGAAACTCAGTTTTCACACTCTATGCTTAGTGCCCTTTGAGTGCATTATCTAGGAATGAACCTGGTAGAGCATCCCACAGAAACGAATGCTCCACATGAGGGTTTTACATGCCACCAACTCCACATTCACAGGCAACTTCAGCGCCACAGCCGTTTTCAGATAGCCCTCAATGCAAAGGCTCTAGACGCAAATATTGGTGTGAGAGCTAATTCAATCAAGGAAACACTGCATGTTGGTGAAGGGCATATTGAAGAAGGATCAGCCGAGTGGTTCTTGTGGGAGAACAACTCCATTTGACTCACTAAAGTCAAACACCATCAGGCTTCCAAGCAGCTCTCAAGGAAACTCAGTTTTCACACTCTATGCTTAGTGCCCTTTGAGTGCATTATCTAGGAATGAACCTGGTAGAGCATCCCACACAAACGAATGCTCCACATGCGGGTTTCACATGCCACCAACTCCACATTCTCAGGCAACTTCAGTGCCACAGCCGTTTTCAGATAGCCCTCAATGCAAAGGGTCTAGACACAAATATTGGTGTGAGAGCTAATTCAATCAAGGAAACACTGCATGTTGGTGAAGGGCATATTGAAGAAGGATCAGCCGAGTGGTTCTTGTGGGAGAACAACTACATTTGGCTCACTATGTTCACACAACAGCAGGCTTCCAAGCAGCTCTCAAGGAAACTCAGTTTTCACACTCTATGCTTAGTGCCCTTTGAGTGCATTATCTAGCAATGAACCTGGTAGAGCATCCCACACAAACGAATGCTTCACATGCGGGTTTCACATGCCACCAACTCCACATTCTCAGGCAACTTCAGCGCCACAGCCGTTTTCAGATAGCTCTCAATGCAAAGGCTCTAGACGCAAATATTGGTGTGAGAGCTAATTCAATCGAGGAAACACTGCATGTTGGTGAAGGGCATATTGAAGAAGGATCAGCCGAGTGGTTCTTGTGGAGAACAACTCCATTTGGCTCACTAACTTCACACACCATCAGGCTTCCAAGCAGCTCTCAAGGAAACTCAGTTTTCACACTCTATGCTTAGTGCCCTTTGAGTGCATTACCTAGGAATGAACCTGGTAGAGCATCCCACAGAAAAGAATGCTCCACATGAGGGTTTTACATGCCACCAACTCCACATTCACAGGCAACTCCAGTGCCACAGCCGTTTTCAGATAGCCCTCAATGCAAAGGCTCTAGACGCAAATATTGGTGTGAGAGCTAATTCAATCAAGGAAACACTGCATGTTGGTGAAGGGCATATTGAAGAAGGATCAGCCGAGTGGTTCTTGTGGGAGAACAACTCCATTTGACTCACTAACGTCACACACCATCAGGCTTCCAAGCAGCTCTCAAGGAAACTCAGTTTTCACACTCTATGATTATTTCCCTTTGAGTGCATTATCTAGGAATGAACCTGGTAGAGCATCCCACACAAACGAATGCTCCACATGCGGGTTTCACATGCCACCAACTCCACATTCTCAGGCAACTTCAGCGCCACAGCCGTTTTCAGATAGCCCTCAATGCAAAGGGTCTAGACACAAATATTGGTGTGAGAGCTAATTCAATCAAGGAAACACTGCATGTTGGTGAAGGGCATATTGAAGAAGGATCAGCCGAGTGGTTCTTGTGGGAGAACAACTACATTTGGCTCACTATGTTCACACAACAGCAGGCTTCCAAGCAGCTCTCAAGGAAACTCAGTTTTCACACTCTATGCTTAGTGCCCTTTGAGTGCATTATCTAGGAATGAACCTGGTAGAGCATCCCACACAAACGAATGCTTCACATGCGGGTTTCACATGCCACCAACTCCACATTCTCAGGCAACTTCAGCGCCACAGCCGTTTTCAGATAGCTCTCAATGCAAAGGCTCTAGACGCAAATATTGGTGTGAGAGCTAATTCAATCGAGGAAACACTGCATGTTGGTGAAGGGCATATTGAAGAAGGATCAGCCGAGTGGTTCTTGTGGGAGAACAACTCCATTTGGCTCACTAACTTCACACACCATCAGGCTTCCAAGCAGCTCTCAAGGAAACTCAGTTTTCACACTCTATGCTTAGTGCCCTTTGAGTGCATTATCTAGCAATGAACCTGGTAGAGCATCCCACACAAACGAATGCTCCACATGCGGGTTTCACATGCCACCAACTCCACATTCTCAGGCAACTTCACTGCCACAGCCGTTTTCAGATAGCCCTCAATGCAAAGGCTCTAGACGCAAATATTGGTGTGAGAGCTAATTCAATCAAGGAAACACTGCATGTTGGTGAAGGGCATATTGAAGAAGGATAAGCCGAGTGGTTCTTGTGGGAGAACAACTCCATTTGGCTCACTAACTTCACACACCATCAGGCTTCCAAGCAGCTCTCAAGGAAACTCAGTTTTCACCCTCTATGCTTAGTGCCCTTTCAGTGCATTATTTAGGAATGAACCTGGTAGAGCATCCCACACAAACGAATGCTCCACATGCGGGTTTCACATGCCACCAACTCCACATTCACAGGCAACTTCAGTGCCACAGCCGTTTTCAGATAGCCCTCAATGCAAAGGCTCTAGACACAAATATTGGTGTGAGAGCTAATTCAATCAAGGAAACACTGCATGTTGGTGAAGGGCATATTGAAGAAGGATCAGCCGAGTGGTTCTTGTGGGAGAACAACTCCATTTGGCTCACTAAATTCACACACCATCAGGCTTCCAAGCAGCTCTCAAGGAAACTCAGTTTTCACACTCTATGCTTAGTGCCCTTTGAGTGCATTACCTAGGAATGAACCTGGTAGAGCATCCCACAGAAACGAATGCTCCACATGAGGGTTTTACATGCCACCAACTCCACATTCACAGGCAACTTCAGCGCCACAGCCGTTTTCAGATAGCCCTCAATGCAAAGGCTCTAGACGCAAATATTGGTGTGAGAGCTAATTCAATCAAGGAAACACTGCATGTTGGTGAAGGGCATATTGAAGAAGGATCAGCCGAGTGGTTCTTGTGGGAGAACAACTCCATTTGACTCACTAACGTCACACACCATCAGGCTTCCAAGCAGCTCTCAAGGAAACTCAGTTTTCACACTCTATGCTTAGTGCCCTTTGAGTGCATTATCTAGGAATGAACCTGGTAGAGCATCCCACACAAACGAATGCTCCACATGCGGGTTTCACATGCCACCAACTCCACATTCTCAGGCAACTTCAGCGCCACAGCCGTTTTCAGATAGCCCTCAATGCAAAGGCTCTAGACGCAAATATTGGTGTGAGAGCTAATTCAATCAAGGAAACACTGCATGTTGGTGAAGGGCATATTGAAGAAGGATCAGCCGAGTGGTTCTTGTGGGAGAACAACTCCATTTGGCTCACTAAGTTCACACACCATCAGGCTTCCAAGCAGCTCTCAAGGAAACTCAGTTTTCACACTCTATGCTTAGTGCCCTTTGAGTGCATTATCTAGGAATGAACCTGGTAGAGCATCCCACACAAACGAATGCTCCACATGCGGGTTTCACATGCCACCAACTCCACATTCTCAGGCAACTTCAGCGCCACAGCCGTTTTCAGATAGCTCTCAATGCAAAGGCTCTAGACGCAAATATTGGTGTGAGAGCTAATTCAATCGAGGAAACACTGCATGTTGGTGAAGGGCATATTGAAGAAGGATCAGCCGAGTGGTTCTTGTGGCAGAACAACTGCATTTGGCTCACTAACTTCACACACCATCAGGCTTCCAAGCAGCTCTCAAGGAAACTCAGTTTTCACACTCTATGCTTAGTGCCCTTTGAGTGCATTATCTAGGAATGAACCTGGTAGAGCATCCCACAGAAACGAATGCTCCACATGCGGGTTTCACATGCCACCAACTCCACATTCACAGGCAACTCCAGTGCCACTGCCATTTTCAGATAGCTCTCAATGCAAAGGCTCTAGACGCAAATATTGGTGTGAGAGCTAATTCAATCAAGGAAACACTGCATGTTGGTGAAGGGCATATTGAAGAAGGATCAGCCGAGTGGTTCTTGTGGGAGAACAACTCCATTTGGCTCACTAACTTCACACACCATCAGGCTTCCAAGCAGCTCTCAAGGAAACTCAGTTTTCACACTCTATGCTTAGTGCCCTTTGAGTGCCTAGGACTGAAATGAAGCTTGGTGAGCATCCCACACAAACGAATCCTCCACATGTGGGTTTCACATGCCACCAACACCACATTCACAGGCAACTTCAGCGCCACAGCCGTTTTCAGATAGCCCTCAATGCAAAGGCTCTAGACGCAAATATTGGTGTGAGAGCTAATTCAATCAAGGAAACACTGCATGTTGGTGAAGGGCATACTGAAGAAGGATCAGCCGAGTGGTTCTTGTGGGAGAACAACTCCATTTGGCTCACTAACTTCACACACCAGCAGGCTTCCAAGCAGCTCTCAAGGAAACTCAGTTTTCACACTCTATGCTTAGTGCCCTTTGAGTGCATTATCTTTGAATGAACCTGGTAGAGCATCCCAGAAAAACGAAAGTTCCACATGCGGGTTTCACATGCCACCAACTCCACATTCTCAGGCAACTTCAGCGCCACAGCCGTTTTCAGATAGCCCTCAATACAAAGGCTCTTACACAAATATTGGTGTGAGAGCTAATTCAATCAAGGAAACACTGCATGTTGGTGAAGGGCATATTGAAGAAGGATCAGCCGAGTGGTTCTTGTGGGAGAACAACTCCATTTGGCTCACTAACTTCACACACCATCAGGCTTCCAAGCAGCTCTCAAGGAAACTCAGTTTTCACACTCTATGCTTAGTGCCCTTTGAGTGCATTATCTAGGAATGAACCTGGTAGAGCATCCCACACAAACGAATGCTCCACATGCGGGTTTCACATGCCACCAACTCCACATTCTCAGGCATCTTCAGCGCCACAGCCGTTTTCAGATAGCTCTCAATGCAAAGGCTCTAGACGCAAATATTGGTGTGAGAGCTAATTCAATCGAGGAAACACTGCATGTTGGTGAAGGGCATATTGAAGAAGGATCAGCCGAGTGGTTCTTGTGGGAGAACAACTCCATTTGGCTCACTAACTTCACACACCATCAGGCTTCCAAGCAGCTCTCAAGGAAACTCAGTTTTCACACTCTATGCTTAGTGCCCTTTGAGTGCATTATCTAGGAATGAACCTGGTAGAGCATCCCACACAAACGAATGCTCCACATGCGGGTTTCACATGTCACCAACTCCACATTCACAGGCAACTTCAGCGCCACAGCCCTTTTCAGATAGCTCTCAATGCAAAGGCTCTAGACGCAAATATTGGTGTGAGAGCTAATTCAATCAAGGAAACACTGCATGTTGGTGAAGGGCATATTGAAGAAGGATCAGCCGAGTGGTTCTTGTGGGAGAACAACTCCATTTGGCTCACTAACTTCACACACCATCAGGCTTCCAGGCAGCTCTCAAGGAAACTCTGTTTTCACACTCAATGCTTAGTGCCCTTTGAGTGCCTAGGACTGAAATGAAGCTTGGTGAGCATCCAACACATACGAATGCTCCACATGCGAGTTTCACATGCCACCAACTCCACATTCTCAGGCAACTTCAGCGCCACAGCCGTTTTCAGATAGCCCTCAATGCAAAGGCTCTAGACGCAAATATTGGTGTGAGAGCTAATTCAATCAAGGAAACACTGCATGTTGGTGAAGGGCATATTGAAGAAGGATCAGCCGAGTGGTTCTTGTGGGAGAACAACTCAATTTGGCTCACTCTCTTCACACACCATCAGGCTTCCAAGCAGCTCTCAAGGAAACTCAGTTTTCACACTCTATGCTTAGTGCCCTTTGAGTGCATTATCTAGCAATGAACCTGGTAGAGCATCCCACACAAACGAATGCTCCACATGCGGGTTTCACATGCCACCAACTCCACATTCATAGGCTACTTCAGCGCCACAGCCGTTTTCACATAGCCCTCAATGCAAAGGGTCTAGACGCAAATATTGGTGTGAGAGCTAATTCAATCAAGGAAACAGTGCATGTTGGTGAAGGGCATATTGAAGAAGGATCAGCCGAGTGGTTCTTGTGGGAGAACAACTCCATTTGGCTCACTAACCTCACACACCATCAGGCTTCCAAACACCTCTCAAGGAAACTCAGTTTTCACACTCTATGCTTAGTGCCCTTTGAGTGCCTAGGACTGAAATGAAGCTTGTTGAGCATCCCACACAAACGAATACTCCACATGCGGGTTTCACATGCCACCAACTCCACATTCTCAGGCAACTTCAGCGCCACAGCCGTTTTCAGATAGCCCTCAATGCAAAGGCTCTAGACGCAAATATTCGTGTGAGAGCTAATTCAATCAAGGAAACACTGCATGTTGGTGAAGGGCATATTGAAGAAATATCAGCCGAGTGGTTCTTGTGGGAGAACAACTCCATTTGGCTCACTAACTTCACACACCATCAGGCTTCCAAGCAGCTCTCAAGGAAACTCAGTTTTCACACTCTATGCTTAGTGCCCTTTGAGTGCCTAGGACTGAAATGAAGCTTGGTGAGCATCCCATATAAACGAATGCTCCACATGCGGGTTTCACATGGCACCAACTCCACATTCACAGGCAACTTCAGCGCCACAGCCGTTTTCAGATAGCCCTCAATGCAAAGGCTCTAGACGCAAATATTGGTGTGAGAGCTAATTCAATCAAGGAAACACTGCATGTTGGTGAAGGGCATATTGAAGAAGGATCAGCCGAGTGGTTCTTGTGGGAGAACAACTCAATTTGGCTCACTCTCTTCACACACCATCAGGCTTCCAAGCAGCTCTCAAGGAAACTCAGTTTTCACACTCTATGCTTAGTGCCCTTTGAGTGCATTATCTAGCAATGAACCTGGTAGAGCATCCCACACAAACAATTGCTCCACATGCGGGTTTCACATGCCACCAACTCCACATTCACAGGCAACTTCAGCGCCACAGCCGTTTTCAGATAGCCCTCAATGCAAAGGCTCCAGACACAAATATTGATGTGAGAGCTAATTCAATCAAGGAAACACTGCATGTTGGTGAAGGGCATATTGAAGAAGGATCAGCCGAGTGGTTCTTGTGGCAGAACAACTGCATTTGGCTCACTAACTTCACACACCATCAGGCTTCCAAGCAGCTCTCAAGGAAACTCAGTTTTCACACTCTATGCTTAGTGCCCTTTGAGTGCATTATCTAGGAATGAACCTGGTAGAGCATCCCACACAAACGAATGCTCCACATGCGGGTTTCACATGCCACCAACTCCACATTCTCAGGCAACTTCAGCGCCACAGCCGTTTTCGGATAGCTCTCAATGCAAAGGCTCTAGAGGCAAATATTGGTGTGAGAGCTAATTCAATCAAGGAAACACTGCATGTTGGTGAAGGGCATATTGAAGAAGGATCAGCCGAGTGGTTCTTGTGGGAGAACAACTCCATTTGGCTCACTAACTTCACACACCATCAGGCTTCCCGGCAGCTCTCAAGGAAACTCTGTTTTCACACTCAATGCTTAGTGCCCTTTGAGTGCCAAGGACTGAAATGAAGCTTGGTGAGCATCCAACACAAACGAATGCTCCACATGCGAGTTTCACATGCCACCAACTCCACATTCACAGGCAACTTCAGCGCCACAGCCATTTTCAGATATCCCTCAATGCAAAGGCTCTAGATGCAAATATTGGTGTGAGAGCTAATTCAATCAAGGAAACACTGCATGTTGGTGAAGGGCATATTGAAGAAGGATCAGCCGAGTGGTTCTTGTGGGAGAACAACTCAATTTGGCTCACTATCTTCACACACCATCAGGCTTCAAGCAGCTCTCAAGGAAACTCAGTTTTCACACTCTATGCTTAGTGCCCTTTGAGTGCATTATCTAGGAATGAACCTGGTAGAGCATCCCACACAAACGAATGCTCCACATGCGGGTTTCACATGCCACCAACTCCACATTCATAGGCTACTTCACCGCCACAGCCGTTTTCACATAGCCCTCAATGCAAAGGCTCTAGACGCAAATATTGGTGTGAGAGCTAATTCAATCAAGGAAACAGTGCATGTTGGTGAAGGGCATATTGAAGAAGGATCAGCCGAGTGGTTCTTGTGGGAGAACAACTCCATTTGGCTCACTAACTTCACACACCATCAGGCTTCCAAGCAGCTCTCAAGGAAACTCAGTTTTCACACTCTATGCTTAGTGCCCTTTGAGTGCATTATCTAGGAATGAACCTGGTAGAGCATCCAACACAAACGAATGCTCCACATGAAGGTTTCACATGCCACCAACTCCACATTCTCAGGCAACTTCAGCGCCACAGCCGTTTTCGGATAGCTCTCAATGCAAAGGTCTAGACACAAATATTGGTGTGAGAGCTAATTCAATCAAGGAAACACTGCATGTTGGTGAAGGGCATATTGAAGAAGGATCAGCCGAGTGGTTCTTGTGGGAGAACAACTCCATTTGGCTCACTAACTTCACACACCATCAGGCTTCCTAGCAGCTCTCAAGAAAACTCAGTTTTCACACTCTATGCTTAGTGCCTTTCAGTGCCTAGGTCTGAAATGAAGCTTGGTGAGCATCCCACACAAACGAAAGCTCCACATGCGGGTTTCAGATGCGACCAAATCCACATTCACAGGCAACTTCAGCGCCACAGCCGTTTTCAGATAGCCCTCAATGCAAAGGCTCTAGACGCAAATATTGGTGTGAGAGCTAATTCAATCAAGGAAACACTGCATGTTGGTGAAGGGCATATTGAAGAAGGATCAGCCGAGTGGTTCTTGTGGGAGAACAACTCCACTTGGCTCACTAACTTCACACACCATCAGGCTTCCAAGCAGCTCTCAAGGAAACTCAGTTTTCACACTCTATGCTTAGTGCCCTTTGAGTGCATTATCTAGGAATGAACCTGGTAGAGCATCCCAGAAAAACGAATGTTCCACATGCGGGTTTCACATGCCACCAACTCCACATTCTCAGGCAACTTCAGCGCCAAAGCCGTTTTCAGATAGCTCTCAATGCAAAGGCTCTAGACGCAAATATTGGTGTGAGAGCTATTCAATCAAGGAAACACTGCATGTTGGTGAAGGGCATATTGAAGAAGGATCAGCCGAGTGGTTCTTGTGGGAGAACAACTCCATTTGGCTCACTAACTTCACACACCATCAGGCTTCCAAGCAGCTCTCAAGGAAACTCAGTATTCACACTCTATGCTTAGTGCCTTTCAGTGCCTTGCACTGAAATGAAGCTTGGTGAGCATCCAACACAAACGAATGCTCCACATGCGAGTTTCACATGCCACCAACTCCACATTCACAGGCAACTTCAGCGCCACAGCCGTTTTCAGATAGCCCTCAATGCAAAGGCTCTAGACGCAAATATTTGTGTGAGAGCTAATTCAATCAAGGAAACAGTGCATGTTGGTGAAGGGCATTTTGAAGAAGGATCAGCCGAGTGGTTCTTGTGGGAGAACAACTCCACTTGGCTCACTAACTTCACACACCATCAGGCTTCCAAGCAGCTCTCAAGGAAACTCAGTTTTCACACTCTATGCTTAGTGCCCTTTGAGTGCATTATCTAGGAATGAACCTGGTAGAGCATCCCAGAAAAACGAATGTTCCACTTGCGGGTTTCACATGCCACCAACTCCACATTCTCAGGCAACTTCAGCGCCACAACCGTTTTCAGATAGCTCTCAATGCAAAGGCTCTAGACGCAAATATTGGTGTGAGAGCTATTTAATCAAGGAAACACTGCATGTTGGTGAAGGGCATATTGAAGAAGGATCAGCCGAGTGGTTCTTGTGGGAGAACAACTCCATTTGGCTCACTAATTTCACACACCACCAGGCTTCCAAGCAGCTCTCAAGGAAACTCAGTATTCACACTCTATGCTTAGTGCCCTTTGAGTGCCTAGGACTGAAATGAAGCTTGGTGAGCATCCCACACAAACGAATGCTCCACATGCGGGTTTCACATGCCACCAACTCCACATTCACAGGCAACTTCAGCGCCACAGCCGTTTTCAGATAGCCCTCAATGCAAAGGCTCTAGACGCAAATATTGGTGTGAGAGCTAATTCAATCAAGGAAACACTGCATGTTGGTGAAGGGCATATTGAAGAAGGATCAGCCGAGTGGTTCTTGTGGGAGAACAACTCCATTTGGCTCACTAACTTCACACACCATCAGGCTTCCAAGCAGCTCTCAAGGAAACTCAGTTTTCACACTCTATGCTTAGTGCCCTTTGAGTGCATTATCTAGCAATGAACCTGGTAGAGCATCCCACACAAACGAATGCTCCACATGCGGGTTTCACATGCCACCAACTCCACATTCACAGGCAACTTCAGCGCCACAGCCGTTTTCAGATAGCCCTCAATGCAAAGGGTCTAGACACAAATATTGGTGTGAGAGCTAATTCAATCAAGGAAACACTGCATGTTGGTGAAGGGCATATTGAAGAAGGATCAGCTGAGTGGTTCTTGTGGGAGAACAACTCCATTTGGCTCACTAACTTCACACACCATCAGGCTTCCAAGCAGCTCTCAAGGAAACTCAGTTTTCACACTCTATGCTTAGTGCCTTTCAGTGCGTACAACTGAAATGAAGCTTGGTGAGCATCCCACACAAACGAATGCTCCACATGCGGGTTTCACATGCCACCAACTCCACATTCACAGGCTACGTCAGCGCCACAGCCGTTTTCAGATAGCCCTCAATGCAAAGGCTCTAGATGCAAATATTGGTGTGAGAGCTAATTCAATCAAGGAAACACTGCATGTTGGTGAAGGGTATATTGCAGAAGGATCAGCCGAGTGGTTCTTGTGGGAGAACAACTCCATTTGGCTCACTAACTTCACACACCATCAGGCTTCCAAGCAGCTCTCAAGGAAACTCAGTTTTCACACTCTATGCTTAGTGCCCTTTGAGTGCATTATCAAGGAATGAACCTGGTAGAGCATCCCACACAAATGAATGCTCCACATGTGGGTTTCACATGCCACCAACTCCACATTCACAGGCAACTTCAGCGCCACAGCCGTTTTCAGATAGCCCTCAATACAAAGGCTCTAGACGCAAATATTGGTGTGAGAGCTAATTCAATCAAGGAAACACTGCATGTTGGTGAAGGGCATATTGAAGAGGAATCAGCCGAGTGGTTCTTGTGGGAGAACAACTCCATTTGGCTCACTAACTTCACACACCATCAGGCTTCCAAGCAGCTCTCAAGCAAACTCAGTTTTCACATTCTATGCTTAGTGCCCTTTGAGTGCCTAGGACTGAAATGAAGCTTGGTGAGCATCCCACACAAACGAATGCTCCACATGCGGGTTTCACATGCCACCAACTCCACATTCTCAGGCAACTTCAGCGCCACAGCCGTTTTCAGATAGCCCTCAATGCAAAGGCTCTAGACGCAAATATTGGTGTGAGAGCTAATTCAATCAAGGAAACACTGCATGTTGGTGAAGGGCATATTGAAGAAGGATCAGCCGAGTGGTTCTTGTGGGAGAACAACTCCATTTGGCTCACTATCTTCACACACCATCAGGCTTCCAAGCAGCTCTCAAGGAAACTCAGTATTCACACTCTAGGCTTAGTGCCCTTTGAGTGCATTATCTAGGAATGAACCTGGTAGAGCATCCCAGAAAAACGAATGCTCCACATGCGGTTTTCACATGACACCAACTCCACATTCACAGGCAACTTCAGCGCCACAGCCGTTTTCAGATAGCCCTCAATGCAAAGGCTCTAGACGCAAATATTGGTGTGAGAGCTAATTCAATCACGGAAACACTGCATGTTGGTGAAGGGCATATTGAAGAAGGATCAGCCGAGTGGTTCTTGTGGGAGAACAACTCCATTTGGCTCACTAACTTCACACACCATCAGGCTTCCAAGCAGCTCTCAAGCAAACTCAGTTTTCACACTCTATGCTTAGTGCCCTTTGAGTGCATTATCTAGCAATGAACCTGGTAGAGCATGCCACACAAACGAATGCTCCACATGCGGGTTTCACATGCCACCAACTCCACATTCATAGGCTACTTCAGCGCCACAGCCGTTTTCACATAACACTCAATGCAAAGGGTCTAGACACAAATATTGGTGTGAGAGCTAATTCAATCAAGGAAACACTGCATGTTGGTGAAGGGCATATTGAAGAAGGATCAGCCGAGTGGTTCTTGTGGGAGAACAACTCCATTTGGCTCACTAACTTCACACACCATCAGGCTTCCAAGCAGCTCTCAAGGAAACTCAGTTTTCACCCTCTATGCTTAGTGCCTTTCAGTGCCTAGGACTGAAATGAAGCTGGGTGAGCATCCCACACAAACGAATGCTCCACATGCGGGTTTCACATGCCACCAACTCCACATTCACAGGCTACGTCAGCGCCACAGCCGTTTTCAGATAGCCCTCAATGCAAAGGCTCTAGATGCAAATATTGGTGTGAGAGCTAATTCAATCAAGGAAACACTGCATGTTGGTGAAGGGTATATTGCAGAAGGATCAGCCGAGTGGTTCTTGTGGGAGAACAACTCCATTTGGCTCACTAACTTCACACACCATCAGGCTTCCAAGCAGCTCTCAAGGAAACTCAGTTTTCACACTCTATGCTTAGTGCCCTTTGAGTGCATTATCAAGGAATGAACCTGGTAGAGCATCCCACACAAATGAATGCTCCACATGTGGGTTTCACATGCCACCAACTCCACATTCACAGGCAACTTCAGCGCCACAGCCGTTTTCAGATAGCCCTCAATACAAAGGCTCTAGACGCAAATATTGGTGTGAGAGCTAATTCAATCAAGGAAACAGTGCATGTTGGTGAAGGGCATATTGAAGATGAATCAGCCGAGTGGTTCTTGTGGGAGAACAACTCCATTGGCTCACTAACTTCACACACCATCAGGCTTCCAAGCAGCTCTCAAGCAAACTCAGTTTTCACACTCTATGCTTAGTGCCCTTTGAGTGCCTAGGACTGAAATGAAGCTTGGTGAGCATCCCACACAAACGAATGCTCCACATGCGGGTTTCACATGCCACCAACTCCACATTCTCAGGCAACTTCAGCGCCACAGCCGTTTTCAGATAGCCCTCAATGCAAAGGCTCTAGACGCAAATATTGGTGTGAGAGCTAATTCAATCAAGGAAACACTGCATGTTGGTGAAGGGA
>NW_026701451.1:0-42769 GCF_030435755.1 Ochotona princeps | reverse complement strand
TGTTCATTCCTAGATAATGCACTCAAAGGGCACTAAGCATAGAGTGTGAAAACTGAGTTTCCTTGAGAGCTGCTTGGAAGCCTGATGGTGTGTGAAGTTAGTGAGCCAAATGGAGTTGTTCTCCCACAGGATCCACTTTGCTGATCCTTCTTCAATATGCCCTTCACCAACATGCAGTGTTCCCTTGATTGAATTAGCTCTCACACCAATATTTGCGTCTAGAGCCTTTGCATTGAGGGCTATCTGAAAACGGCTGTGGCGCTGAAGTTGCCTGTGAATGTGGAGTTGGTGGCATGTGAAACCCGCATGTGGAGCATTCGTTTGTGTGGGATGCTCTACCAGGTTCATTCCTAGATAATGCACTCAAAGGGCACTAAGCATAGAGTGTGAAAACTGAGTTTCCTGAGAGCTGCTTGGAAGCCTGATGGTGTGTGAAGTTAGTGAGCCAAATGGAGTTGTTCTCCCACAAGAACCACTCGCTGATTCTTCTTCAATATGCCCTTCACCAACATGCAGTGTTTCCTTGATTGAATTAGCTCTCACACCAATATTTGCGTCTAGAGCCTTTGCATTGAGGGCTATCTGAAAACGGCTGTGGCACTGAAGTTGCCTGTGAATGTGGAGTTGGTGGCATGTGAAACCCGCATGTGGAGCATTCGTTTGTGTGGGATGCTCTACCAGGTTCATTCCTAGATAATGCACTCAAAGGGCACTAAGCATAGAGTGTGAAAACTGAGTTTCCTTGAGAGCTGCTTGGAAGCCTGATGGTGTGTGAAGTTAGTGAGCCAAATGGAGTTGTTCTCCCACAGAATCCACTTTGCTGATCCTTCTTCAATATGCCCTTCACCAACATGCAGGGTTTCCTTGATTGAATTAGCTCTCACACCAATATTTGCGTCTAGAGCCTTTGCATTGAGGGCTATCTGAAAATGGCTGTGGCGCTGAAGTTGCCTGTGAATGTGGAGTTGGTGGCATGTGAAACCCGCATGTGGAGCATTCGTTTGTGTGGGATGCTCTACCAGGTTCATTCCTAGATAATGCACTCAAAGGGCACTAAGCATAGAGTGTGAAAACTGAGTTTCCTTGAGAGCTGCTTGGAAGCCTGATGGTGTGTGAAGTTAGTGAGCCAAATGGAGTTGTTCTCCCACAAGAACCACTTCGCTGATCCTTCTTCAATACACCCTTCACCAGCATGCAGTGTTTCCTTGATTGAATTAGCTCTCACACCAATATTTGCGGTCTAGAGCCTTTGCATTGAGAGCTATCTGAAAACGGCTGTGGCGCTGAAGTTGCCTGTGAATGTGGAGTTGGTGGCATGTGAAACCCGCATGTGGAGCATTCGTTTGTGTGGGATCCTCACCAAGTTTCATTTCAGTCCTAGGCACACAAAGGGCACTAAGCATAGGGTGTGAAAACTGAGTTTCCTTGAGAGCTGCTAGAAGCCTGATGGTGTGTGAAGTTAGTGAGCCAAATGGAGTTGTTCTCCCACAGAATCCACTTTGCTGATCCTTCTTCAATATGCCCTTCACCAACATGCAGTGTTTCCTTGATTGAATTAGCTCTCACACCAATATTTGCGTCTAGAGCCTTTGCATTGAGGGCTATCTGAAAACGGCTGTGGCGCTGAAGTTGCCTGTGAATGTGGAGTTGGTGGCATGTGAAACCCGCATGTGGAGCATTCGTTTGTGTGGGATGCTCTACCAGGTTCATTCCTAGATAATGCACTCAAAGGGCACTAAGCATAGAGTGTGAAAACTGAGTTTCCTTGAGAGCTGCTTGGAAGCCTGATGGTGTGTGAAGTTAGTGAGCCAAATGGAGTTGTTCTCCCACAAGAACCACTCGGCTGATCCTTCTTCAATATGCCCTTCACCAACATGCAGTGTTTCCTTGATTGAATTAGCTCTCACACAATATTTGCGTCTAGAGCCTTTGCATTGAGGGCTATCTGAAAACGGCAGTGGCGCTGAAGTTGCCTGTGAATGTGGAGTTGCTGGCATGTGAAACCCGCATGTGGAGCATATGTTTTTTGGATGCTCTACCTGGTTCATTCCTAGATAATGCACTCAAAGGGCACTAAGCATAGAGTGTGAAAACTGAGTTTCCTTGAGAGCTGCTTGGAAGCCTGATGGTGTGTGAAGTTAGTGAGCCAAATGGAGTTGTTCTCCCACAAGATCCACTCGGCTGATCCTTCTTCAATATGCCCTTCACCAACATGCAGTTTTCCCTTGATTGAATTAGCTCTCACACCAATATTTGCGTCTAGAGCCTTTGCATTGAGGGCTATCTGAAAACGGCTGTGGCGCTGAAGTTGCCTGTGAATGTGAGTTGGTGGCATGTGAAACCCGCATGTGGAGCATTCGTTTGTGTGGGACCTCACCAAGTTTCATTTCAGTCCTAGGCACACAAAGGGCACTAAGCATAGGGTGTGAAAACTGAGTTTCCTTGAGAGCTGCTTGGAAGCCTGATGGTGTGTGAAGTTAGTGAGCCAAATGGAGTTGTTGTCCCACAATAACCACTCGGCTGATCCTTCTTCAATATGCCCTTCACCAACATGCAGTGTTTCCTTGATTGAATTAGCTCTCACACCAATATTTGCGTCTAGAGCCTTTGCATTGAGGGCTATCTGAAAACGGCTGTGCGCTGAAGTTGCCTGTGAATGTGGAGTTGGTGGCATGTGAAACCGCATGTGGAGCATTCGTTTGTGTGGGATGCTCTACCAGGTTCATTCCTAGATAATGCACTCAAAGGGCACTAAGCATAGAGTGTGAAAACTGAGTTTCCTTGAGAGCTGCTTGGAAGCCTGATGGTGTGTGAAGTTAGTGAGCCAAATGAGATGTTCTCCCACAGAATCCACTTTGCTGATCCTTCTTCAATATGCCCTTCAAACCAACATGCAGCTGTTTCCTTGATTGAATTAGCTCTCACACCAATATTTGCGTCTAGAGCCTTTGCATTGAGGCTATCTGAAAATGGCTGTGGCGCTGAAGTTGCCTGTGAATGTGGAGTTGGTGGCATGTGAAACCGCATGTGGAGCATTCGTTTGTGTGGGATGCTCTACCAGGTTCATTCCTAGATAATGCACTCAAAGGGCACTAAGCATAGAGTGTGAAAACTGAGTTTCCTTGAGAGCTGCTTGGAAGCCTGATGGTGTGTGAAGTTAGTGAGCCAAATGGAGTTGTTCTCCACAAGAACCACTCGGCTGATCCTTCTTCAATATACCCTTCACCAACATGCAGTGTTTCCTTGATTGAATTAGCTCTCACACCAATATTTGCGTCTAGAGCCTTTGCATTGAGAGCTATCTGAAAACGGCTGTGGCGCTGAAGTTGCCTGTGAATGTGGAGTTGGTGGCATGTGAAACCCGCATGTGGAGCATTCGTTTGTGTGGGACCTCACCAAGTTTCATTTCAGTCCTAGGCACACAAAGGGCACTAAGCATAGGGTGTGAAAACTGAGTTTCCTTGAGAGCTGCTTGGAAGCCTGATGGTGTGTGAAGTTAGTGAGCCAAATGGAGTTGTTCTCCCACAAGAACCACTCGGCTGATCCTTCTTCAATATGCCCTTCACCAACATGCAGTGTTTCCTTGATGGAATTAGCTCTCACACCAATATTTGTGTCTAGAGCCTTTGCATTGAGGGCTATCTGAAAACGGCTGTGGCGCTGAAGTTGCCTGTGAATGTGGAGTTGCTGGCATGTGAAACCCGCATGTGGAGCATTCGTTTGTGTGGGATGCTCTACCAGGTTCATTCCTAGATAATGCACTCAAAGGGCACTAAGCATAGAGTGTGAAAACTGAGTTTCCTTGAGAGCTGCTTGGAAGCCTGATGGTGTGTGAAGTTAGTGAGCCAAATGGAGTTGTTCTCCCACAGGATCCACTTTGCTGATCCTTCTTCAATATGCCCTTCACCAACATGCAGTGTTCCCTTGATTGAATTAGCTCTCACACCAATATTTGCGTCTAGAGCCTTTGCATTGAGGGCTATCTGAAAACGGCTGTGGCGCTGAAGTTGCCTGTGAATGTGGAGTTGGTGGCATGTGAAACCCGCATGTGGAGCATTCGTTTGTGTGGGATGCTCTACCAGGTTCATTCCTAGATAATGCACTCAAAGGGCACTAAGCATAGAGTGTGAAAACTGAGTTTCCTTGAGAGCTGCTTGGAAGCCTGATGGTGTGTGAAGTTAGTGAGCCAAATGGAGTTGTTCTCCCACAAGAACCACTCGGCTGATCCTTCTTCAATATGCCCTTCACCAACATGCAGTGTTTCCTTGATTGAATTAGCTCTCACACCAATATTTGCGTCTAGAGCCTTTGCATTGAGGGCTATCTGAAAACGGCTGTGGCACTGAAGTTGCCTGTGAATGTGGAGTTGGTGGCATGTGAAACCCGCATGTGGAGCATTCGTTTGTGTGGGATGCTCTACCAGGTTCATTCCTAGATAATGCACTCAAAGGGCACTAAGCATAGAGTGTGAAAACTGAGTTTCCTTGAGAGCTGCTTGGAAGCCTGATGGTGTGTGAAGTTAGTGAGCCAAATGGAGTTGTTCTCGCACAGAATCCACTTTGCTGATCCTTCTTCAATATGCCCTTCACCAACATGCAGTATTTCCTTGATTGAATTAGCTCTCATACCAATATTTGCGTCTAGAGCCTTTGCATTGAGGGCTATCTGAAAACGGCTGTGGCGCTGAAATTGCCTGTGAATGTGGAGTTGGTGGCATGTGAAACCCGCATGTGGAGCATTCGTTTGTGTGGGACCTCACCAAGTTTCATTTCAGTCCTAGGCACACAAAGGGCACTAAGCATAGGGTGTGAAAACTGAGTTTCCTTGAGAGCTGCTTGGAAGCCTGATGGTGTGTGAAGTTAGTGAGCCAAATGGAGTTGTTCTCCCACAAGAACCACTCGGCTGATCCTTCTTCAATATGCCCTTCACCAACATGCAGTGTTTCCTTGATTGAATTAGCTCTCACACCAATATTTGTGTCTAGAGCCTTTGCATTGAGGGCTATCTGAAAACGGCTGTGGCGCTGAAGTTGCCTGTGAATGTGGAGTTGGTGGCATGTGAAACCCGCATGTGGAGCATTCGTTTGTGTGGGATGCTCTACCAGGTTCATTCCTAGATAATGCACTCAAAGGGCACTAAGCATAGAGTGTGAAAACTGAGTTTCCTTGAGAGCTGCATGGAAGCCTGATGGTGTGTGAAGTTAGTGAGCCAAATGGAGTTGTTCTCCCACAGGATCCACTTTGCTGATCCTTCTTCAATATGCCCTTCACCAACATGCAGTGTTCCCTTGATTGAATTAGCTCTCACACCAATATTTGCGTCTAGAGCCTTTGCATTGAGGGCTATCTGAAAACGGCTGTGGCGCTGAAGTTGCCTGTGAATGTGGAGTTGGTGGCATGTGAAACCCGCATGTGGAGCATTCGTTTGTGTGGGATGCTCTACCAGGTTCATTCCTAGATAATGCACTCAAAGGGCACTAAGCATAGAGTGTGAAAACTGAGTTTCCTTGAGAGCTGCTTGGAAGCCTGATGGTGTGTGAAGTTAGTGAGCCAAATGGAGTTGTTCTCCCACAAGAACCACTCGGCTGATCCTTCTTCAATATGCCCTTCACCAACATGCAGTGTTTCCTTGATTGAATTAGCTCTCACACCAATATTTGCGTCTAGAGCCTTTGCATTGAGGGCTATCTGAAAACGGCTGTGGCACTGAAGTTGCCTGTGAATGTGGAGTTGGTGGCATGTGAAACCCGCATGTGGAGCATTCGTTTGTGTGGGATGCTCTACCAGGTTCATTCCTAGATAATGCACTCAAAGGGCACTAAGCATAGAGTGTGAAAACTGAGTTTCCTTGAGAGCTGCTTGGAAGCCTGATGGTGTGTGAAGTTAGTGAGCCAAATGGAGTTGTTCTCCCACAGAATCCACTTTGCTGATCCTTCTTCAATATGCCCTTCACCAACATGCAGGGTTTCCTTGATTGAATTAGCTCTCACACCAATATTTGCGTCTAGAGCCTTTGCATTGAGGGCTATCTGAAAATGGCTGTGGCGCTGAAGTTGCCTGTGAATGTGGAGTTGGTGGCATGTGAAACCCGCATGTGGAGCATTCGTTTGTGTGGGATGCTCTACCAGGTTCATTCCTAGATAATGCACTCAAAGGGCACTAAGCATAGAGTGTGAAAACTGAGTTTCCTTGAGAGCTGTTTGGAAGCCTGATGGTGTGTGAAGTTAGTGAGCCAAATGGAGTTGTTCTCCCACAAGAACCACTCGGCTGATCCTTCTTCAATATGCCCTTCACCAACATGCAGTATTTCCTTGATTGAATTAGCTCTCATACCAATATTTGCGTCTAGAGCCTTTGCATTGAGGGCTATCTGAAAACGGCTGTGGCGCTGAAGTTGCCTGTGAATGTGGAGTTGGTGGCATGTGAAACCCGCATGTGGAGCATTCGTTTGTGTGGGATGCTCTACCAGGTTCATTCCTAGATAATGCACTCAAAGGGCACTAAGCATAGAGTGTGAAAACTGAGTTTCCTTGAGAGCTGTTTGGAAGCCTGATGGTGTGTGAAGTTAGTGAGCCAAATGGAGTTGTTCTCCCACAGAATCCACTTTGCTGATCCTTCTTCAATATGCCCTTCACCAACATGCAGTGTTTCCTTGATTGAATTAGCTCTCATACCAATATTTGCGTCTAGAGCCTTTGCATTGAGGGCTATCTGAAAATGGCTGTGGCGCTGAAGTTGCCTGTGAATGTGGAGTTGGTGGCATGTGAAACCCGCATGTGGAGCATTCGTTTGTGTGGGATCCTCACCAAGGTTCATTTCAGTCCTAGGCACACAAAGGGCACTAAGCATAGGGTGTGAAAACTGAGTTTCCTTGAGAGCTGCTTGGAAGCCTGATGGTGTGTGAAGTTAGTGAGCCAAATGGAGTTGTTCTCCCACAAGAACCACTCGGCTGATCCTTCTTCAATATGCCCTTCACCAACATGCAGTGTTTCCTTGATTGAATTAGCTCTCATACCAATATTTGCGTCTAGAGCCTTTGCATTGAGGGCTATCTGAAAATGGCTGTGGCGCTGAAGTTGCCTGTGAATGTGGAGTTGGTGGCATGTGAAACCCGCATGTGGAGCATTCATTTGTGTGGGATGCTCTACCTGGTTCATTCCTAGATAATGCATTCAAAGGGCACTAAGCATAGAGTGTGAAAACTGAGTTTCCTTGAGAGCTGCTTGGAAGCCTGATGGTGTGTGAAATTAGTGAGCCAAATGGAGTTGTTCTCCCACAGGATCCACATTGCTGATCCTTCTTCAATATGCCCTTCACCAACATGCAGTGTTTCCTTGATTGAATTAGCTCTCACACCAATATTTGCGTATAGAGCCTTTGCATTGAGGGCTATCTGAAAACGGCTGTGGCGCTGAAGTTGCCTGTGAATGTGGAGTTGGTGGCATGTGAAACCCGCATGTGGAGCATTCGTTTGTGTGGGATGCTCTACCAGGTTCATTCCTAGATAATGCACTCAAAGGGCACTAAGCATAGAGTGTGAAAACTGAGTTTCCTTGAGAGCTGCTTGGAAGCCTGATGGTGTGTGAAGTTAGTGAGCCAAATGGAGTTGTTCTCCCACAGAATCCACTTTGCTGATCCTTCTTCAATATGCCCTTCACCAACATGCAGGGTTTCCTTGATTGAATTAGCGCTCACACCAATATTTGCGTCTAGAGCCTTTGCATTGAGGGCTATCTGAAAACGGCTGTGGCGCTGAAGTTGCCTGTGAATGTGGAGTTGGTGGCATGTGAAACCCGCATGTGGAGCATTCGTTTGTGTGGGATGCTCTACCAGGTTCATTCCTAGATAATGCACTCAAAGGGCACTAAGCATAGAGTGTGAAAACTGAGTTTCCTTGAGAGCTGCTTGGAAGCCTGATGGTGTGTGAAGTTAGTGAGCCAAATGGAGTTGTTCTCCCACAAGAACCACTCGGCTGATCCTTCTTCAATATACCCTTCACCAACATGCAGTGTTTCCTTGATTGAATTAGCTCTCACACCAATATTTGCGTCTAGAGCCTTTGCATTGAGGGCTATCTGAAAACGGCTGTGGCGCTGAAGTTGCCTGTGAATGTGGAGTTGGTGGCATGTGAAACCCGCATGTGGAGCATTCGTTTGTGTGGGATGCTCTACCAGGTTCATTCCTAGATAATGCACTCAAAGGGCACTAAGCATAGAGTGTGAAAACTGAGTTTCCTTGAGAGCTGCTTGGAAGCCTGATGGTGTGTGAAGTTAGTGAGCCAAATGGAGTTGTTCTCCCACAAGATCCACTCGGCTGATCCTTCTTCAATATGCCCTTCACCAACATGCAGTGTTCCCTTGATTGAATTAGCTCTCACACCAATATTTGCGTCTAGAGCCTTTGCATTGAGGGCTATCTGAAAACGGCTGTGGCGCTGAAGTTGCCTGTGAATGTGGAGTTGGTGGCATGTGAAACCCGCATGTGGAGCATTCGTTTGTGTGGGACCTCACCAAGTTTCATTTCAGTCCTAGGCACACAAAGGGCACTAAGCATAGGGTGTGAAAACTGAGTTTCCTTGAGAGCTGCTTGGAAGCCTGATGGTGTGTGAAGTTAGTGAGCCAAATGGAGTTGTTCTCCCACAATAACCACTCGGCTGATCCTTCTTCAATATGCCCTTCACCAACATGCAGTGTTTCCTTGATTGAATTAGCTCTCACACAAATATTTGCGTCTAGAGCCTTTGCATTGAGGGCTATCTGAAAACGGCTGTGGCGCTGAAGTTGCCTGTGAATGTGGAGTTGGTGGCATGTGAAACCCGCATGTGGAGCATTCGTTTGTGTGGGATGCTCTACCAGGTTCATTCCTAGATAATGCACTCAAAGGGCACTAAGCATAGAGTGTGAAAACTGAGTTTCCTTGAGAGCTGCTTGGAAGCCTGATGGTGTGTGAAGTTAGTGAGCCAAATGGAGATGTTCTCCCACAGAATCCACTTTGCTGATCCTTCTTCAATATGCCCTTCACCAACATGCAGTGTTTCCTTGATTGAATTAGCTCTCACAACAATATTTGCGTCTAGAGCCTTTGCATTGAGGGCTATCTGAAAATGGCTGTGGCGCTGAAGTTGCCTGTGAATGTGGAGTTGGTGGCATGTGAAACCCGCATGTGGAGCATTCGTTTGTGTGGAATCTCGCCAAGTTTCATTTCAGTCCTAGGCACACAAAGGGCACTAAGCATAGGGTATGAAACCTGAGTTTCCTTGAGAGCTGCTTGGAAGCCTGATGGTGTGTGAAGTTAGTGAGCCAAATGGAGTTGTTCTCCCACAAGAACCATTTTGCTGATCCTTCTTCAATATACCCTTCACCAACATGCAGTGTTTCCTTGATTGAATTAGCTCTCAAACCAAAATTTGCGTCTAGAGCCTTTGCATTGAGGGCTATCTGAAAACGGCTGTGGCGCTGAAGTTGCCTGTGAATGTGGAGTTGGTGGCATGTGAAACCCGCATGTGGAGCATTGTTTGTGTGGGATGCTCTACCAGGTTCATTCCTAGATAATGCACTCAAAGGGCACTAAGCATAGAGTGTGAAAACTGAGTTTCCTTGAGAGCTGCTTGGAAGCCTGATGGTGTGTGAAGTTAGTGAGCCAAATGGAGTTGTTCTCCCACAAGAACCACTCGGCTGATCCTTCTTCAATATGCCCTTCACCAACATGCAGTGTTCCCTTGATTGAATTAGCTCTCACACCAATATTTGCGTCTAGAGCCTTTGCATTGAGGGCTATCTGAAAACGGCTGTGGCGCTGAAGTTGCCTGTGAATGTGGAGTTGGTGGCATGTGAAACCCGCATGTGGAGCATTCGTTTGTGTGGGACCTCACCAAGTTTCATTTCAGTCCTAGGCACACAAAGGGCACTAAGCATAGGGTGTGAAAACTGAGTTTCCTTGAGAGCTGCTTGGAAGCCTGATGGTGTGTGAAGTTAGTGAGCCAAATGGAGTTGTTCTCCCACAATAACCACTCGGCTGATCCTTCTTCAATATGCCCTTCACCAACATGCAGTGTTTCCTTGATTGAATTAGCTCTCACACCAATATTTGCGTCTAGAGCCTTTGCATTGAGGGCTATCTGAAAACGGCTGTGGCGCTGAAGTTGCCTATGAATGTGGAGTTGGTGGCATGTGAAACCCGCATGTGGAGCATTCGTTTGTGTGGGATGCTCTACCAGGTTCATTCCTAGATAATGCACTCAAAGGGCACTAAGCATAGAGTGTGAAAACTGAGTTTCCTTGAGAGCTGCTTGGAAGCCTGATGGTGTGTGAAGTTAGTGAGCCAAATGGAGATGTTCTCCCACAGAATCCACTTTGCTGATCCTTCTTCAATATGCCCTTCACCAACATGCAGTGTTTCCTTGATTGAATTAGCTCTCACACCAATATTTGCGTCTAGAGCCTTTGCATTGAGGGCTATCTGAAAATGGCTGTGGCGCTGAAGTTGCCTGTGAATGTGGAGTTGGTGGCATGTGAAACCCGCATGTGGAGCATTCGTTTTTGTGGGATGCTCTACCAGGTTCATTCCTAGATAATGCACTCAAAGGGCACTAAGCATAGAGTGTGAAAACTGAGTTTCCTTGAGAGCTGCTTGGAAGCCTGATGGTGTGTGAAGTTAGTGAGCCAAATGGAGTTGTTCTCCCACAAGAACCACTCGGCTGATCCTTCTTCAATATACCCTTCACCAACATGCAGTGTTTCCTTGATTGAATTAGCTCTCACACCAATATTTGCGTCTAGAGCCTTTGCATTGAGAGCTATCTGAAAACGGCTGTGGCGCTGAAGTTGCCTGTGAATGTGGAGTTGGTGGCATGTGAAACCCGCATGTGGAGCATTCGTTTGTGTGGGACCTCACCAAGTTTCATTTCAGTCCTAGGCACACAAAGGGCACTAAGCATAGAGTGTGAAAACTGAGTTTCCTTGAGAGCTGCTTGGAAGCCTGATGGTGTGTGAAGTTAGTGAGCCAAATGGAGTTGTTCTCCCACAAGAACCACTCGGCTGATCCTTCTTCAATATGCCCTTCACCAACATGCAGTGTTTCCTTGATTGAATTAGCTCTCACACCAATATTTGTGTCTAGAGCCTTTGCATTGAGGGCTATCTGAAAACGGCTGTGGCGCTGAAGTTGCCTGTGAATGTGGAGTTGCTGGCATGTGAAACCCGCATGTGGAGCATTCGTTTGTGTGGGATGCTCTACCAGGTTCATTCCTAGATAATGCACTCAAAGGGCACTAAGCATAGAGTGTGAAAACTGAGTTTCCTTGAGAGCTGCTTGGAAGCCTGATGGTGTGTCAAGTTAGTGAGCCAAATGGAGTTGTTCCCCACAGGATCCACTTTGCTGATCCTTCTTCAATATGCCCTTCACCAACATGCAGTGTTCCCTTGATTGAATTAGCTCTCACACCAATATTTGCGTCTAGAGCCTTTGCATTGAGGGCTATCTGAAAACGGCTGTGGCGCTGAAGTTGCCTGTGAATGTGGAGTTGGTGGCATGTGAAACCCGCATGTGGAGCATTCGTTTGTGTGGGATGCTCTACCAGGTTCATTCCTAGATAATGCACTCAAAGGGCACTAAGCATAGAGTGTGAAAACTGAGTTTCCTTGAGAGCTGCTTGGAAGCCTGATGGTGTGTGAAGTTAGTGAGCCAAATGGAGTTGTTCTCCCACAAGAACCACTCGGCTGATCCTTCTTCAATATGCCCTTCACCAACATGCAGTGTTTCCTTGATTGAATTAGCTCTCACACCAATATTTGCGTCTAGAGCCTTTGCATTGAGGGCTATCTGAAAACGGCTGTGGCACTGAAGTTGCCTGTGAATGTGGAGTTGGTGGCATGTGAAACCCGCATGTGGAGCATTCGTTTGTGTGGGATGCTCTACCAGGTTCATTCCTAGATAATGCACTCAAAGGGCACTAAGCATAGAGTGTGAAAACTGAGTTTCCTTGAGAGCTGCTTGGAAGCCTGATGATGTGTGAAGTTAGTGAGCCAAATGGAGTTGTTCTCCCACAGAATCCACTTTGCTGATCCTTCTTCAATATGCCCTTCACCAACATGCAGGGTTTCCTTGATTGAATTAGCTCTCACACCAATATTTGCGTCTAGAGCCTTTGCATTGAGGGCTATCTGAAAATGGCTGTGGCGCTGAAGTTGCCTGTGAATGTGGAGTTGGTGGCATGTGAAACCCGCATGTGGAGCATTCGTTTGTGTGGGATGCTCTACCAGGTTCATTCCTAGATAATGCACTCAAAGGGCACTAAGCATAGAGTGTGAAAACTGAGTTTCCTTGAGAGCTGTTTGGAAGCCTGATGGTGTGTGAAGTTAGTGAGCCAAATGGAGTTGTTCTCCCACAAGAACCACTCGGCTGATCCTTCTTCAATATGCCCTTCACCAACATGCAGTGTTTCCTTGATTGAATTAGCGCTCACACCAATATTTGCGTCTAGAGCCTTTGCATTGAGGGCTATCTGAAAACGGCTGTGGCGCTGAAGTTGCCTGTGAATGTGGAGTTGGTGGCATGTGAAACCCGCATGTGGAGCATTCGTTTGTGTGGGATGCTCTACCAGGTTCATTCCTAGATAATGCACTCAAAGGGCACTAAGCATAGAGTGTGAAAACTGAGTTTCCTTGAGAGCTGCTTGGAAGCCTGATGGTGTGTGAAGTTAGTGAGCCAAATGGAGTTGTTCTCCCACAGAATCCACTTTGCTGATCCTTCTTCAATATGCCCTTCACCAACATGCAGTGTTTCCTTGATTGAATTAGCTCTCATACCAATATTTGCGTCTAGAGCCTTTGCATTGAGGGCTATCTGAAAACGGCTGTGGCGCTGAAGTTGCCTGTGAATGTGGAGTTGGTGGCATGTGAAACCCGCATGTGGAGCATTCGTTTGTGTGGGATGCTCTACCAGGTTCATTCCTAGATAATGCACTCAAAGGGCACTAAGCATAGAGTGTGAAAACTGAGTTTCCTTGAGAGCTGCTTGGAAGCCTGATGGTGTGTGAAGTTAGTGAGCCAAATGGAGTTGTTCTCCCACAAGAACCACTCGGCTGATCCTTCTTCAATATGCCCTTCACCAACATGCAGTGTTTCCTTGATTGAATTAGCTCTCACACCAATATTTGTGTCTAGAGCCTTTGCATTGAGGGCTATCTGAAAACGGCTGTGGCGCTGAAGTTGCCTGTGAATGTGGAGTTGCTGGCATGTGAAACCCGCATGTGGAGCATTCGTTTGTGTGGGATGCTCTACCAGGTTCATTCCTAGATAATGCACTCAAAGGGCACTAAGCATAGAGTGTGAAAACTGAGTTTCCTTGAGAGCTGCTTGGAAGCCTGATGGTGTGTCAAGTTAGTGAGCCAAATGGAGTTGTTCCCCACAGGATCCACTTTGCTGATCCTTCTTCAATATGCCCTTCACCAACATGCAGTGTTCCCTTGATTGAATTAGCTCTCACACCAATATTTGCGTCTAGAGCCTTTGCATTGAGGGCTATCTGAAAACGGCTGTGGCGCTGAAGTTGCCTGTGAATGTGGAGTTGGTGGCATGTGAAACCCGCATGTGGAGCATTCGTTTGTGTGGGATGCTCTACCAGGTTCATTCCTAGATAATGCACTCAAAGGGCACTAAGCATAGAGTGTGAAAACTGAGTTTCCTTGAGAGCTGCTTGGAAGCCTGATGGTGTGTGAAGTTAGTGAGCCAAATGGAGTTGTTCTCCCACAAGAACCACTCGGCTGATCCTTCTTCAATATGCCCTTCACCAACATGCAGTGTTTCCTTGATTGAATTAGCTCTCACACCAATATTTGCGTCTAGAGCCTTTGCATTGAGGGCTATCTGAAAACGGCTGTGGCACTGAAGTTGCCTGTGAATGTGGAGTTGGTGGCATGTGAAACCCGCATGTGGAGCATTCGTTTGTGTGGGATGCTCTACCAGGTTCATTCCTAGATAATGCACTCAAAGGGCACTAAGCATAGAGTGTGAAAACTGAGTTTCCTTGAGAGCTGCTTGGAAGCCTGATGATGTGTGAAGTTAGTGAGCCAAATGGAGTTGTTCTCCCACAGAATCCACTTTGCTGATCCTTCTTCAATATGCCCTTCACCAACATGCAGGGTTTCCTTGATTGAATTAGCTCTCACACCAATATTTGCGTCTAGAGCCTTTGCATTGAGGGCTATCTGAAAATGGCTGTGGCGCTGAAGTTGCCTGTGAATGTGGAGTTGGTGGCATGTGAAACCCGCATGTGGAGCATTCGTTTGTGTGGGATGCTCTACCAGGTTCATTCCTAGATAATGCACTCAAAGGGCACTAAGCATAGAGTGTGAAAACTGAGTTTCCTTGAGAGCTGTTTGGAAGCCTGATGGTGTGTGAAGTTAGTGAGCCAAATGGAGTTGTTCTCCCACAAGAACCACTCGGCTGATCCTTCTTCAATATGCCCTTCACCAACATGCAGTGTTTCCTTGATTGAATTAGCGCTCACACCAATATTTGCGTCTAGAGCCTTTGCATTGAGGGCTATCTGAAAACGGCTGTGGCGCTGAAGTTGCCTGTGAATGTGGAGTTGGTGGCATGTGAAACCCGCATGTGGAGCATTCGTTTGTGTGGGATGCTCTACCAGGTTCATTCCTAGATAATGCACTCAAAGGGCACTAAGCATAGAGTGTGAAAACTGAGTTTCCTTGAGAGCTGCTTGGAAGCCTGATGGTGTGTGAAGTTAGTGAGCCAAATGGAGTTGTTCTCCCACAGAATCCACTTTGCTGATCCTTCTTCAATATGCCCTTCACCAACATGCAGTGTTTCCTTGATTGAATTAGCTCTCATACCAATATTTGCGTCTAGAGCCTTTGCATTGAGGGCTATCTGAAAACGGCTGTGGCGCTGAAGTTGCCTGTGAATGTGGAGTTGGTGGCATGTGAAACCCGCATGTGGAGCATTCGTTTGTGTGGGATGCTCTACCAGGTTCATTCCTAGATAATGCACTCAAAGGGCACTAAGCATAGAGTGTGAAAACTGAGTTTCCTTGAGAGCTGCTTGGAAGCCTGATGGTGTGTGAAGTTAGTGAGCCAAATGGAGTTGTTCTCCCACAAGATCCACTCAGCTGATCCTTCTTCAATATGCCCTTCACCAACATGCAGTGTTCCCTTGATTGAATTAGCTCTCACACCAATATTTGCGTGTAGAGCCTTTGCATTGAGGGCTATCTGAAAACGGCTGTGGCGCTGAAGTTGCCTGTGAATGTGGAGTTGGTGGCATGTGAAACCCGCATGTGGAGCATTCGTTTGTGTGGGATGCTCTACCAGGTTCATTCCTAGATAATGCACTCAAAGGGCACTAAGCATAGAGTGTGAAAACTGAGTTTCCTTGAGAGCTGTTTGGAAGCCTGATGGTGTGTGAAGTTAGTGAGCCAAATGGAGTTGTTCTCCCACAAGAACCACTCGGCTGATCCTTCTTCAATATGCCCTTCACCAACATGCAGTGTTTCCTTGATTGAATTAGCTCTCATACCAATATTTGCGTCTAGAGCCTTTGCATTGAGGGCTATCTGAAAATGGCTGTGGCGCTGAAGTTGCCTGTGAATGTGGAGTTGGTGGCATGTGAAACCCGCATGTGGAGCATTCGTTTGTGTGGGATCCTCACCAAGGTTCATTTCAGTCCTAGGCACACAAAGGGCACTAAGCATAGGGTGTGAAAACTGAGTTTCCTTGAGAGCTGCTTGGAAGCCTGATGGTGTGTGAAGTTAGTGAGCCAAATGGAGTTGTTCTCCCACAAGAACCACTCGGCTGATCCTTCTTCAATATGCCCTTCACCAACATGCAGTGTTTCCTTGATTGAATTAGCTCTCATACCAATATTTGCGTCTAGAGCCTTTGCATTGAGGGCTATCTGAAAATGGCTGTGGCGCTGAAGTTGCCTGTGAATGTGGAGTTGGTGGCATGTGAAACCCGCATGTGGAGCATTCATTTGTGTGGGATGCTCTACCTGGTTCATTCCTAGATAATGCATTCAAAGGGCACTAAGCATAGAGTGTGAAAACTGAGTTTCCTTGAGAGCTGCTTGGAAGCCTGATGGTGTGTGAAGTTAGTGAGCCAAATGGAGTTGTTCTCCCACAGAATCCACTTTGCTGATCCTTCTTCAATATGCCCTTCACCAACATGCAGGGTTTCCTTGATTGAATTAGCGCTCACACCAATATTTGCGTCTAGAGCCTTTGCATTGAGGGCTATCTGAAAACGGCTGTGGCGCTGAAGTTGCCTGTGAATGTGGAGTTGGTGGCATGTGAAACCCGCATGTGGAGCATTCGTTTGTGTGGGATGCTCTACCAGGTTCATTCCTAGATAATGCACTCAAAGGGCACTAAGCATAGAGTGTGAAAACTGAGTTTCCTTGAGAGCTGCTTGGAAGCCTGATGGTGTGTGAAGTTAGTGAGCCAAATGGAGTTGTTCTCCCACAAGAACCACTCGGCTGATCCTTCTTCAATATACCCTTCACCAACATGCAGTGTTTCCTTGATTGAATTAGCTCTCACACCAATATTTGCGTCTAGAGCCTTTGCATTGAGGGCTATCTGAAAACGGCTGTGGCGCTGAAGTTGCCTGTGAATGTGGAGTTGGTGGCATGTGAAACCCGCATGTGGAGCATTCGTTTGTGTGGGATGCTCTACCAGGTTCATTCCTAGATAATGCACTCAAAGGGCACTAAGCATAGGGTGTGAAAACTGAGTTTCCTTGAGAGCTGCTTGGAAGCCTGATGGTGTGTGAAGTTAGTGAGCCAAATGGAGTTGTTCTCCCACAGAATCCACTTTGCTGATCCTTCTTCAATATGCCCTTCACCAACATGCAGGGTTTCCTTGATTGAATTAGCGCTCACACCAATATTTGCGTCTAGAGCCTTTGCATTGAGGGCTATCTGAAAACGGCTGTGGCGCTGAAGTTGCCTGTGAATGTGGAGTTGGTGGCATGTGAAACCCGCATGTGGAGCATTCGTTTGTGTGGGATGCTCTACCAGGTTCATTCCTAGATAATGCACTCAAAGGGCACTAAGCATAGAGTGTGAAAACTGAGTTTCCTTGAGAGCTGCTTGGAAGCCTGATGGTGTGTGAAGTTAGTGAGCCAAATGGAGTTGTTCTCCCACAAGAACCACTCGGCTGATCCTTCTTCAATATACCCTTCACCAACATGCAGTGTTTCCTTGATTGAATTAGCTCTCACACCAATATTTGCGTCTAGAGCCTTTGCATTGAGGGCTATCTGAAAACGGCTGTGGCGCTGAAGTTGCCTGTGAATGTGGAGTTGGTGGCATGTGAAACCCGCATGTGGAGCATTCGTTTGTGTGGGATGCTCTACCAGGTTCATTCCTAGATAATGCACTCAAAGGGCACTAAGCATAGGGTGTGAAAACTGAGTTTCCTTGAGAGCTGCTTGGAAGCCTGATGGTGTGTGAAGTTAGTGAGCCAAATGGAGTTGTTCTCCCACAGAATCCACTTTGCTGATCCTTCTTCAATATGCCCTTCACCAACATGCAGGGTTTCCTTGATTGAATTAGCGCTCACACCAATATTTGCGTCTAGAGCCTTTGCATTGAGGGCTATCTGAAAACGGCTGTGGCGCTGAAGTTGCCTGTGAATGTGGAGTTGGTGGCATGTGAAACCCGCATGTGGAGCATTCGTTTGTGTGGGATGCTCTACCAGGTTCATTCCTAGATAATGCACTCAAAGGGCACTAAGCATAGAGTGTGAAAACTGAGTTTCCTTGAGAGCTGCTTGGAAGCCTGATGGTGTGTGAAGTTAGTGAGCCAAATGGAGTTGTTCTCCCACAAGAACCACTCGGCTGATCCTTCTTCAATATACCCTTCACCAACATGCAGTGTTTCCTTGATTGAATTAGCTCTCACACCAATATTTGCGTCTAGAGCCTTTGCATTGAGGGCTATCTGAAATCGGCTGTGGCGCTGAAGTTGCCTGTTAATGTGGAGTTGGTGGCATGTGAAACCCGCATGTGGAGCATTCGTTTGTGTGGGACCTCACCAAGTTTCATTTCAGTCCTAGGCACCAAAGGGCACTAAGCATAGGGTGTGAAAACTGAGTTTCCTTGAGAGCTGCTTGGAAGCCTCATGGTGTGTGAAGTTAGTGAGCCAAATGGAGTTGTTCTCCCACAGGATCCACTTTGCTGATCCTTCTTCAATATGCCCTTCACCAACATGCAGTGTTTCCTTGATTGAATTAGCTCTCACACCAATATTTGCGTCTAGAGCCTTTGCATTGAGGGCTATCTGAAAACGGCTGTGGCGCTGAAGTTGCCTGTGAATGTGGAGTTGGTGGCATGTGAAACCCGCATGTGGAGCATTCGTTTGTGTGGGATGCTCTACCAGGTTCATTCCTAGATAATGCACTCAAAGGGCACTAAGCATAGAGTGTGAAAACTGAGTTTCCTTGAGAGCTGCTTGGAAGCCTGATGGTGTGTGAAGTTAGTGAGCCAAATGGAGTTGTTCTCCCACAAGAACCACTCGGCTGATCCTTCTTCAATATGCCCTTCACCAACATGCAGTGTTTCCTTGATTGAATTAGCTCTCACACCAATATTTGCGTCTAGAGCCTTTGCATTGAGGGCTATCTGAAAACGGCTGTGGCACTGAAGTTGCCTGTGAATGTGGAGTTGGTGGCATGTGAAACCCGCATGTGTAGCATTCGTTTGTGTGGGATGCTCTACCAGGTTCATTCCTAGATAATGCACTCAAAGGGCACTAAGCATAGAGTGTGAAAACTGAGTTTCCTTGAGAGCTGCTTGGAAGCCTGATGGTGTGTGAAGTTAGTGAGCCAAATGGAGTTGTTCTCCCACAAGAACCACTCGGCTGATCCTTCTTCAATATGCCCTTCACCAACATGCAGGGTTTCCTTGATTGAATTAGCGCTCATACCAATATTTGCGTCTAGAGCCTTTGCATTGAGGGCTATCTGAAAACGGCTGTGGCTCTGAAGTTGCCTGTGAATGTGGAGTTGGTGGCATGTGAAACCCGCATGTGGAGCATTCGTTTGTGTGGGATGCTCTACCAGGTTCATTCCTAGATAATGCACTCAAAGGGCACTAAGCATAGAGTGTGAAAACTGAGTTTCCTTGAGAGCTGCTTGGAAGCCTGATGGTGTGTGAAGTTAGTGAGCCAAATGGAGTTGTTCTCCCACAGAATCCACTTTGCTGATCCTTCTTCAATATGCCCTTCACCAACATGCAGTATTTCCTTGATTGAATTAGCTCTCACACCAATATTTGCGTCTAGAGCCTTTGCATTGAGGGCTATCTGAAAACGGCTGTGGCGCTGAAGTTGCCTGTGAATGTGGAGTTGGTGGCATGTGAAACCCGCATGTGGAGCATTCGTTTGTGTGGGATGCTCTAGCAGGTTCATTCCTAGATAATGCACTCAAAGGGCACTAAGCATAGAGTGTGAAAACTGAGTTTCCTTGAGAGCTGCTTGGAAGCCTGATGGTGTGTGAATTTAGTGAGCCAAATGGAGTTGTTCTCCCACAAGATCCACTCGGCTGATCCTTCTTCAATATGCCCTTCACCAACATGCAGTGTTTCCTTGATTGAATTAGCTCTCATACCAATATTTGCGTCTAGAGCCGTTGCATTGAGGGCTATCTGAAAATGGCTGTGGCGCTGAAGTTGCCTGTGAATGTGCAGTTGGTGGCATGTGAAACCCGCATGTGGAGCATTCATTTGTGTGGGATGCTCTACCTGGTTCATTCCTAGATAATGCACTCAAAGGGCACTAAGCTTAGAGTGTGAAAACTGAGTTTCCTTGAGAGCTGCTTGGAAGCCTGATGGTGTGTGAAATTAGTGAGCCAAATGGAGTTGTTCTCCCACAGGTCCACTTTGCTGATCCTTCTTCAATATGCCCTTCACCAACATGCAGTGTTTCCTTGATTGAATTAGCTCTCACACCAATATTTGCGTCTAGAGCCTTCGCATTGAGGGCTATCTGAAAACGGCTGTGGCGCTGAAGTTGCCTGTGAATGTGGAGTTGGTGGCATGTGAAACCCGCATGTGGAGCATTCGTTTGTGTGGGATGCTCTACCAGGTTCATTCCTAGATAATGCACTCAAAGGGCACTAAGCATAGAGTGTGAAAACTGAGTTTCCTTGAGAGCTGCTTGGAAGCCTGATGGTGTGTGAAGTTAGTGAGCCAAATGGAGTTGTTCTCCCACAGAATCCACTTTGCTGATCCTTCTTCAATATGCCCTTCACCAACATGCAGGGTTTCCTTGATTGAATTAGCGCTCACACCAATATTTGCGTCTAGAGCCTTTGCATTGAGGGCTATCTGAAAACGGCTGTGGCGCTGAAGTTGCCTGTGAATGTGGAGTTGGTGGCATGTGAAACCCGCATGTGGAGCATTCGTTTGTGTGGGATGCTCTACCAGGTTCATTCCTAGATAATGCACTCAAAGGGCACTAAGCATAGAGTGTGAAAACTGAGTTTCCTTGAGAGCTGCTTGGAAGCCTGATGGTGTGTGAAGTTAGTGAGCCAAATGGAGTTGTTCTCCCACAGAATCCACTTTGCTGATCCTTCTTCAATATGCCCTTCACCAACATGCAGTGTTTCCTTGATTGAATTAGCTCTCACACCAATATGTGCGTCTAGAGCCTTTGCATTGAGGGCTATCTGAAAACGGCTGTGGCGCTGAAGTTGCCTGTGAATGTGGAGTTGGTGGCATGTGAAACCCGCATGTGGAGCATTCGTTTGTGTGGGATGCTCTACCAGGTTCATTCCTAGATAATGCACTCAAAGGGCACTAAGCATAGAGTGTGAAAACTGAGTTTCCTTGAGAGCTGCTTGGAAGCCTGATGGTGTGTGAAGTTAGTGAGCCAAATGGAGTTGTTCTCCCACAAGAACCACTCGGCTGATCCTTCTTCAATATACCCTTCACCAACATGCAGTGTTTCCTTGATTGAATTAGCTCTCACACCAATATTTGCGTCTAGAGCCTTTGCATTGAGGGCTATCTGAAAACGGCTGTGGCGCTGAAGTTGCCTGTGAATGTGGAGTTGGTGGCATGTGAAACCCGCATGTGGAGCATTCGTTTGTGTGGGACCTCACCAAGTTTCATTTCAGTCCTAGGCACACAAAGGGCACTAAGCATAGGGTGTGAAAACTGAGTTTCCTTGAGAGCTGCTTGGAAGCCTGATGGTGTGTGAAGTTAGTGAGCCAAATGGAGTTGTTCTCCCACAGGATCCACTTTGCTGATCCTTCTTCAATATGCCCTTCACCAACATGCAGTGTTTCCTTGATTGAATTAGCTCTCACACCAATATTTGCGTCTAGAGCCTTTGCATTGAGGGCTATCTGAAAACGGCTGTGGCGCTGAAGTTGCCTGTGAATGTGGAGTTGGTGGCATGTGAAACCCGCATGTGGAGCATTCGTTTGTGTGGGATGCTCTACCAGGTTCATTCCTAGATAATGCACTCAAAGGGCAATATTCATAGAGTGTGAAAACTGAGTTTCCTTGAGAGCTGCTTGGAAGCCTGATGGTGTGTGAAGTTAGTGAGCCAAATGGAGTTGTTCTCCCACAGAATCCACTTTGCTGATCCTTCTTCAATATGCCCTTCATCAACATGCAGTATTTCCTTGATTGAATTAGCTCTCACACCAATATTTGCGTCTAGAGCCTTTGCATTGAGGGCTATCTGAAAACGGCTGTGGCGCTGAAGTTGCTTGTGAATGTGGAGTTGGTGGCATGTGAAACCCGCATGTGGAGCATTCGTTTGTGGGGGATGCTCTACCAGGTTCATTCCTAGATAATGCACTCAAAGGGCACTAAGCATAGAGTGTGAAAACTGAGTTTCCTTGAGAGCTGCTTGGAAGCCTGATGGTGTGTGAAGTTAGTGAGCCAAATGGAGTTGTTCTCCCACAAGATCCACTCGGCTGATCCTTCTTCAATATGCCCTTCACCAACATGCAGTGTTCCCTTGATTGAATTAGCTCTCACACCAATATTTGCGTCTAGAGCCTTTGCATTGAGGGCTATCTGAAAACGGCTGTGGTGCTGAAGTTGCCTGTGAATGTGGAGTTGGTGGCATGTGAAACCCGCATGTGGAGCATTCGTTTGTGTGGGATGCTCTACCAGGTTCATTCCTAGATAATGCACTCAAAGGGCACTAAGCATAGAGTGTGAAAACTGAGTTTCCTTGAGAGCTGCTTGGAAGCCTGATGGTGTGTGAAGTTAGTGAGCCAAATGGAGTTGTTCTCCCACAGAATCCACTTTGCTGATCCTTCTTCAATATGCCCTTCACCAACATGCAGTGTTTCCTTGATTGAATTAGCTCTCATACCAATATTTGCGTCTAGAGCCTTTGCATTGAGGGCTATCTGAAAACGGCTGTGGCGCTGAAGTTGCCTGTGAATGTGGAGTTGGTGGCATGTGAAACCCGCATGTGGAGCATTCGTTTGTGTGGGACCTCACCAAGTTTCATTTCAGTCCTAGGCACACAAAGGGCACTAAAAATAGGGTGTGAAAACTGAGTTTCCTTGAGAGCTGCTTGGAAGCCTGATGGTGTGTGAAGTTAGTGAGCCAAATGGAGTTGTTCTCCCACAGGATCCACTTTGCTGATCCTTCTTCAATATGCCCTTCACCAACATGCAGTGTTTCCTTGATTGAATTAGCTCTCACACCAATATTTGCGTCTAGAGCCTTTGCATTGAGGGCTATCTGAAAACGGCTGTGGCGCTGAAGTTGCCTGTGAATGTGGAGTTGGTGGCATGTGAAACCCGCATGTGGAGCATTCGTTTGTGTGGGATGCTCTACCAGGTTCATTCCTAGATAATGCACTCAAAGGGCACTAAGCATAGAGTGTGAAAACTGAGTTTCCTTGAGAGCTGCTTGGAAGCCTGATGGTGTGTGAAGTTAGTGAGCCAAATGGAGTTGTTCTCCCACAAGAACCACTCGGCTGATCCTTCTTCAATATGCCCTTCACCAACATGCAGTGTTTCCTTGATTGAATTAGCTCTCACACCAATATTTGCGTCTAGAGCCTTTGCATTGAGGGCTATCTGAAAACGGCTGTGGCACTGAAGTTGCCTGTGAATGTGGAGTTGGTGGCATGTGAAACCCGCATGTGTAGCATTCGTTTGTGTGGGATGCTCTACCAGGTTCATTCCTAGATAATGCACTCAAAGGGCACTAAGCATAGAGTGTGAAAACTGAGTTTCCTTGAGAGCTGCTTGGAAGCCTGATGGTGTGTGAAGTTAGTGAGCCAAATGGAGTTGTTCTCCCACAAGAACCACTCGGCTGATCCTTCTTCAATATGCCCTTCACCAACATGCAGGGTTTCCTTGATTGAATTAGCTCTCACACCAATATTTGCGTCTAGAGCCTTTGCATTGAGGGCTATCTGAAAATGGCTGTGGCTCTGAAGTTGCCTGTGAATGTGGAGTTGGTGGCATGTGAAACCCGCATGTGGAGCATTCGTTTGTGTGGGATGCTCTACCAGGTTCATTCCTAGATAATGCACTCAAAGGGCACTAAGCATAGAGTGTGAAAACTGAGTTTCCTTGAGAGCTGTTTGGAAGCCTGATGGTGTGTGAAGTTAGTGAGCCAAATGGAGTTGTTCTCCCACAGGATCCACTTTGCTGATCCTTCTTCAATATGCCCTTCACCAACATGCAGTGTTTCTTTGACTGAATTAGCGCTCATACCAATATTTGCGTCTAGAGCCTTTGCATTGAGGGCTATCTGAAAACGGCTGTGGCGCTGAAGTTGCCTGTGAATGTGGAGTTGGTGGCATGTGAAACCCGCATGTGGAGCATTCGTTTGTGTGGGATGCTCTACCAGGTTCATTCCTAGATAATGCACTCAAAGGGCACTAAGCATAGAGTGTGAAAACTGAGTTTCCTTGAGAGCTGCTTGGAAGCCTGATGGTGTGTGAAGTTAGTGAGCCAAATGGAGTTGTTCTCCCACAGAATCCACTTTGCTGATCCTTCTTCAATATGCCCTTCACCAACATGCAGTATTTCCTTGATTGAATTAGCTCTCACACCAATATTTGCGTCTAGAGCCTTTGCATTGAGGGCTATCTGAAAACGGCTGTGGCGCTGAAGTTGCCTGTGAATGTGGAGTTGGTGGCATGTGAAACCCGCATGTGGAGCATTCGTTTGTGTGGGATGCTCTACCAGGTTCATTCCTAGATAATGCACTCAAAGGGCACTAAGCATAGAGTGTGAAAACTGAGTTTCCTTGAGAGCTGCTTGGAAGCCTGATGGTGTGTGAATTTAGTGAGCCAAATGGAGTTGTTCTCCCACAAGATCCACTCGGCTGATCCTTCTTCAATATGCCCTTCACCAACATGCAGTGTTTCCTTGATTGAATTAGCTCTCATACCAATATTTGCGTCTAGAGCCGTTGCATTGAGGGCTATCTGAAAACGGCTGTGGCGCTGAAGTTGCCTGTGAATGTGGAGTTGGTGGCATGTGAAACTCGCATGTGGAGCATTCATTTGTGTGGGATGCTCTACCTGGTTCATTCCTAGATAATGCACTCAAAGGGCACTAAGCTTAGAGTGTGAAAACTGAGTTTCCTTGAGAGCTGCTTGGAAGCCTGATGGTGTGTGAAATTAGTGAGCCAAATGGAGTTGTTCTCCCACAGGTCCACTTTGCTGATCCTTCTTCAATATGCCCTTCACCAACATGCAGGGTTTCCTTGATTGAATTAGCTCTCACACCAATATTTGCGTCTAGAGCCTTTGCATTGAGGGCTATCTGAAAATGGCTGTGGCTCTGAAGTTGCCTGTGAATGTGGAGTTGGTGGCATGTGAAACCCGCATGTGGAGCATTCGTTTGTGTGGGATGCTCTACCAGGTTCATTCCTAGATAATGCACTCAAAGGGCACTAAGCATAGAGTGTGAAAACTGAGTTTCCTTGAGAGCTGTTTGGAAGCCTGATGGTGTGTGAAGTTAGTGAGCCAAATGGAGTTGTTCTCCCACAGGATCCACTTTGCTGATCCTTCTTCAATATGCCCTTCACCAACATGCAGTGTTTCTTTGACTGAATTAGCGCTCATACCAATATTTGCGTCTAGAGCCTTTGCATTGAGGGCTATCTGAAAACGGCTGTGGCGCTGAAGTTGCCTGTGAATGTGGAGTTGGTGGCATGTGAAACCCGCATGTGTAGCATTCGTTTGTGTGGGATGCTCTACCAGGTTCATTCCTAGATAATGCACTCAAAGGGCACTAAGCATAGAGTGTGAAAACTGAGTTTCCTTGAGAGCTGCTTGGAAGCCTGATGGTGTGTGAAGTTAGTGAGCCAAATGGAGTTGTTCTCCCACAGAATCCACTTTGCTGATCCTTCTTCAATATGCCCTTCACCAACATGCAGTATTTCCTTGATTGAATTAGCTCTCACACCAATATTTGCGTCTAGAGCCTTTGCATTGAGGGCTATCTGAAAACGGCTGTGGCGCTGAAGTTGCCTGTGAATGTGGAGTTGGTGGCATGTGAAACCCGCATGTGGAGCATTCGTTTGTGTGGGATGCTCTAGCAGGTTCATTCCTAGATAATGCACTCAAAGGGCACTAAGCATAGAGTGTGAAAACTGAGTTTCCTTGAGAGCTGCTTGGAAGCCTGATGGTGTGTGAATTTAGTGAGCCAAATGGAGTTGTTCTCCCACAAGATCCACTCGGCTGATCCTTCTTCAATATGCCCTTCACCAACATGCAGTGTTTCCTTGATTGAATTAGCTCTCATACCAATATTTGCGTCTAGAGCCGTTGCATTGAGGGCTATCTGAAAACGGCTGTGGCGCTGAAGTTGCCTGTGAATGTGGAGTTGGTGGCATGTGAAACCCGCATGTGGAGCATTCATTTGTGTGGGATGCTCTACCTGGTTCATTCCTAGATAATGCACTCAAAGGGCACTAAGCTTAGAGTGTGAAAACTGAGTTTCCTTGAGAGCTGCTTGGAAGCCTGATGGTGTGTGAAATTAGTGAGCCAAATGGAGTTGTTCTCCCACAGGTCCACTTTGCTGATCCTTCTTCAATATGCCCTTCACCAACATGCAGTGTTTCCTTGATTGAATTAGCTCTCACACCAATATTTGCGTCTAGAGCCTTCGCATTGAGGGCTATCTGAAAACGGCTGTGGCGCTGAAGTTGCCTGTGAATGTATAGTTGGTGGCATGTGAAACCCGCATGTGGAGCATTCGTTTGTGTGGGATGCTCTACCAGGTTCATTCCTAGATAATGCACTCAAAGGGCACTAAGCATAGAGTGTGAAAACTGAGTTTCCTTGAGAGCTGCTTGGAAGCCTGATGGTGTGTGAAGTTAGTGAGCCAAATGGAGTTGTTCTCCCACAGAATCCACTTTGCTGATCCTTCTTCAATATGCCCTTCACCAACATGCAGGGTTTCCTTGATTGAATTAGCGCTCACACCAATATTTGCGTCTAGAGCCTTTGCATTGAGGGCTATCTGAAAACGGCTGTGGCGCTGAAGTTGCCTGTGAATGTGGAGTTGGTGGCATGTGAAACCCGCATGTGGAGCATTCGTTTGTGTGGGATGCTCTACCAGGTTCATTCCTAGATAATGCACTCAAAGGGCACTAAGCATAGAGTGTGAAAACTGAGTTTCCTTGAGAGCTGCTTGGAAGCCTGATGGTGTGTGAAGTTAGTGAGCCAAATGGAGTTGTTCTCCCACAGAATTCACTTTGCTGATCCTTCTTCAATATGCCCTTCACCAACATGCAGTGTTTCCTTGATTGAATTAGCTCTCACACCAATATGTGCGTCTAGAGCCTTTGCATTGAGGGCTATCTGAAAACGGCTGTGGCGCTGAAGTTGCCTGTGAATGTGGAGTTGGTGGCATGTGAAACCCGCATGTGGAGCATTCGTTTGTGTGGGATGCTCTACCAGGTTCATTCCTAGATAATGCACTCAAAGGGCACTAAGCATAGAGTGTGAAAACTGAGTTTCCTTGAGAGCTGCTTGGAAGCCTGATGGTGTGTGAAGTTAGTGAGCCAAATGGAGTTGTTCTCCCACAAGAACCACTCGGCTGATCCTTCTTCAATATACCCTTCACCAACATGCAGTGTTTCCTTGATTGAATTAGCTCTCACACCAATATTTGCGTCTAGAGCCTTTGCATTGAGGGCTATCTGAAAACGGCTGTGGCGCTGAAGTTGCCTGTGAATGTGGAGTTGGTGGCATGTGAAACCCGCATGTGGAGCATTCGTTTGTGTGGGACCTCACCAAGTTTCATTTCAGTCCTAGGCACACAAAGGGCACTAAGCATAGGGTGTGAAAACTGAGTTTCCTTGAGAGCTGCTTGGAAGCCTGATGGTGTGTGAAGTTAGTGAGCCAAATGGAGTTGTTCTCCCACAGGATCCACTTTGCTGATCCTTCTTCAATATGCCCTTCACCAACATGCAGTGTTTCCTTGATTGAATTAGCTCTCACACCAATATTTGCGTCTAGAGCCTTTGCATTGAGGGCTATCTGAAAACGGCTGTGGCGCTGAAGTTGCCTGTGAATGTGGAGTTGGTGGCATGTGAAACCCGCATGTGGAGCATTCGTTTGTGTGGGATGCTCTACCAGGTTCATTCCTAGATAATGCACTCAAAGGGCACTAAGCATAGAGTGTGAAAACTGAGTTTCCTTGAGAGCTGCTTGGAAGCCTGATGGTGTGTGAAGTTAGTGAGCCAAATGGAGTTGTACTCCCACAAGATCCACTCGGCTGATCCTTCTTCAATATGCCCTTCACCAACATGCAGTGTTCCCTTGATTGAATTAGCTCTCACACCAATATTTGCGTCTAGAGCCTTTGCATTGAGGGCTATCTGAAAACGGCTGTGGCGCTGAAGTTGCCTGTGAATGTGGAGTTGGTGGCATGTGAAACCCGCATGTGGAGCATTCGTTTGTGTGGGATGCTCTACCAGGTTCATTCCTACATAATGCACTCAAAGGGCACTAAGCATAGAGTGTGAAAACTGAGTTTCCTTGAGAGCTGCTTGGAAGCCTGATGGTGTGTGAAGTTAGTGAGCCAAATGGAGTTGTTCTCCCACAGAATCCACTTTGCTGATCCTTCTTCAATATGCCCTTCACCAACATGCAGTGTTTCCTTGATTGAATTAGCTCTCATACCAATATTTGCGTCTAGAGCCTTTGAATTGAGGGCTATCTGAAAACGGCTGTGGCTCTGAAGTTGCCTGTGAATGTGGAGTTGGTGGCATGTGAAACCCGCATGTGGAGCATTCGTTTGTGTGGGACCTCACCAAGTTTCATTTCAGTCCTAGGCACACAAAGGGCACTAAGCATAGGGTGTGAAAACTGAGTTTCCTTGAGAGCTGCTTGGAAGCCTGATGGTGTGTGAAGTTAGTGAGCCAAATGGAGTTGTTCTCCCACAAGAACCACTCGGCTGATCCTTCTTCAATATGCCCTTCACCAACATGCAGTGTTTCCTTGATTGAATTAGCTCTCATACCAATATTTGCGTCTAGAGCCGTTGCATTGAGGGCTATCTGAAAATGGCTGTGGCGCTGAAGTTGCCTGTGAATGTGGAGTTGGTGGCATGTGAAACCCGCATGTGGAGCATTCATTTGTGTGGGATGCTCTACCTGGTTCATTCCTAGATAATGCACTCAAAGGGCACTAAGCATAGAGTGTGAAAACTGAGTTTCCTTGAGAGCTGCTTGGAAGCCTGATGGTGTGTGAAATTAGTGAGCCAAATGGAGTTGTTCTCCCACAGGATCCACTTTGCTGATCCTTCTTCAATATGCCCTTCACCAAGATGCAGTGTTTCCTTGATTGAATTAGCTCTCACACCAATATTTGCGTCTAGAGCCTTTGCATTGAGGGCTATCTGAAAACGGCTGTGGCGCTGAAGTTGCCTGTGAATGTGGAGTTGGTGGCATGTGAAACCCGCATGTGGAGCATTCGTTTGTGTGGGATCCTCACCAAGTTTCATTTCAGTCCTAGGCACACAAAGGGCACTAAGCATAGGGTGTGAAAACTGAGTTTCCTTGAGAGCTGCTTGGAAGCCTGATGGTGTGTGAAGTTAGTGAGCCAAATGGAGTTGTTCTCCCACAAGAACCACTCGGCTGATCCTTCTTCAATATGCCCTTCACCAACATGCAGTGTTTCCTTGATTGAATTAGCTCTCACACCAATATTTGCGGCTACAGCCTTTGCATTGAGGGCTATCTGAAAACGGCAGTGGCGCTGAAGTTGCATGTGAATGTGGAGTTGCTGGCATGTGAATCCCGCATGTGGAGCATTCATTTGTGTGGGATGCTCTACCAGGTTCATTCCTAGATAATGCACTCAAAGGGCACTAAGCATAGAGTGTGAAAACTGAGTTTCCTTGAGAGCTGCTTGGAAGCCTGATGGTGTGTGAAGTTAGTGAGCCAAATGGAGTTGTTCTCCCACAGGATCCACTTTGCTGATCCTTCTTCAATATGCCCTTCACCAACATGCAGTATTTCCTTGATTGAATTAGCTCTCACACCAATATTTGCGTCTAGAGCCTTTGCATTGAGGGCTATCTGAAAACGGCTGTGGCGCTGAAGTTGCCTGTGAATGTGGAGTTGGTGGCATGTGAAACCCGCATGTGGAGCATTCGTTTGTGTGGGATGCTCTACCAGGTTCATTCCTAGATAATGCACTCAAAGGGCACTAAGCATAGAGTGTGAAAACTGAGTTTCCTTGAGAGCTGCTTGGAAGCCTGATGGTGTGTGAAGTTAGTGAGCCAAATGGAGTTGTTCTCCCACAAGAAGCACTCTGCTGATCCTTCTTCAATATGCCCTTCACCAACATGCAGTGTTTCCTTGATTGAATTAGCTCTCATACCAATATTTGCGTCTAGAGCCTTTGCATTGAGGGCTATCTGAAAACGGCTGTGGCGCTGAAGTTGCCTGTGAATGTGGAGTTGGTGGCATGTGAAACCCGCATGTGGAGCATTCGTTTTTTGGGATGCTCTACCTGGTTCATTCCTAGATAATGCACTCAAAGGGCACTAAGCATAGAGTGTGAAAACTGAGTTTCCTTGAGAGCTGCTTGGAAGCCTGATGGTGTGTGAAGTTAGTGAGCCAAATGGAGTTGTTCTCCCACAGGATCCACTTTGCTGATCCTTCTTCAATATGCCCTTCACCAACATGCAGTGTTTCCTTGATTGAATTAGCTCTCACACCAATATTTGCGTCTAGAGCCTTTGCATTGAGGGCTATCTGAAAACGGCTGTGGCGCTGAAGTTGCCTGTGAATGTGGAGTTGGTGGCATGTGAAACCCGCATGTGGAGCATTCGTTTGTGTGGGATGCTCTACCAGGTTCATTCCTAGATAATGCACTCAAAGGGCACTAAGCATAGAGTGTGAAAACTGAGTTTCCTTGAGAGCTGTTTGGAAGCCTGATGGTGTGTGAAGTTAGTGAGCCAAATGGAGTTGTTCTCCCACAAGAACCACTTTGCTGATCCTTCTTCAATATGCCCTTCACCAACATGCAGTGTTTCCTTGATTGAATTAGCTCTCACACCAATATTTGCGTCTAGAGCCTTTGCATTGAGGGCTATCTGAAAACGGCTGTCGCTCTGAAGTTGCCTGTGAATGTGGAGTTGGTGGCATGTGAAACCCGCATGTGGAGCATTCGTTTGTGTGCGATGCTCTACCAGGTTCATTCCTAGATAATGCACTCAAATGGCACTAAGCATAGAGTGTGAAAACTGAGTTTCCTTGAGAGCTGCTTGGAAGCCTGATGGTGTGTGAAGTTAGTGAGCCAAATGGAGTTGTTCTCCCACAAGTTCCACTCGGCTGATCCTTCTTCACTATGCCCTTCACCAACATGCAGTGTTCCCTTGATTGAATTAGCTCTCACACCAATATTTGCGTCTAGAGCCTTTGCATTGAGGGCTATCTGAAAACGGCTGTGGCGTTAAAGTTGCCTGTGAATGTGGAGTTGGTGGCATGTGAAACCCGCATGTGGAGCATTCGTTTGTGTGGGATGCTCTACCAGGTTCATTCCTAGATAATGCACTCAAAGGACACTAAGCATAGAGTGTGAAAACTGAGTTTCCTTGAGAGCTGCTTGGAAGCCTGATGGTGTGTGAAGTTAGTGAGCCAAATGGAGTTGTTCTCCCACAGGATCCACTTTGCTGATCCTTCTTCAATATGCCCTTCACCAACATGCAGTGTTTCCTTGATTGAATTAGCTCTCACACCAATATTTGCGTCTAGAGCCTTTGCATTGAGGGCTATCTGAAAATGGCTGTGGCGCTGAAGTTGCCTGTGAATGTGGAGTTGGTGGCATGTGAAATCCGCATGTGGAGCATTCGTTTGTGTGGGATGCTCTACCAGGTTCATTCCTAGATAATGCACTCAAAGGGCACTAAGCATAGAGTGTGAAAACTGAGTTTCCTTGAGAGCTGCTTGGAAGCCTGATGGTGTGTGAAGTTAGTGAGCCAAATGGAGTTGTTCTCCCACAAGATCCACTTTGCTGATCCTTCTTCAATATGCCCTTCACCAACATGCAGTGTTCCCTTGATTGAATTAGCTCTCACACCAATATTTGCGTCTAGAGCCTTTGCATTGAGGGCTATCTGAAAACGGCTGTGGCGCTGAAGTTGCCTGTGAATGTGGAGTTGCTGGCATGTGAAACCCGCATGTGGAGCATTCGTTTGTGTTCGATCCTCGCCAAGTTTCATTTCAGTCCTAGGCACACAAAGGGCACTAAGCATAGGGTGTGAAAACTGAGTTTCCTTGAGAGCTGCTTGGAAGCCTGATGGTGTGTGAAGTTAGTGAGCCAAATGGAGTTGTTCTCCCACAAGATCCACTCGGCTGATCCTTCTTCAATATGCCCTTCACCAACATGCAGTGTTCCCTTGATTGAATTAGCTCTCACACCAATATTTGCGTCTAGAGCCTTTGCATTGAGGGCTATCTGAAAACGGCTGTGGCGCTGAAGTTGCCTGTGAATGTGGAGTTGGTGGCATGTGAAACCCGCATGTGGAGCATTCGTTTGTGTGGGATGTTCTACCAGGTTCATTCCTAGATAATGCACTCAAAGGGCACTAAGCATAGAGTGTGTAAACTGAGTTTCCTTGAGAGCTGCTTGGAAGCCTGATGGTGTGTGAAGTTAGTGAGCCAAATGGAGTTGTTCTCCCACAAGATCCACTCGGCTGATCCTTCTTCAATATGCCCTTCACCAACATGCAGTGTTTCTTTGATTGAATTAGCTCTCACACCAATATTTGCGTCTAGAGCCTTTGCATTGAGGGCTATCTGAAAATGGCTGTGGCGCTAAAGGTGCCTGAGAATGTGGAGTTGGTGGCATGTGAAACCCGCATGTGGAGCATTCGTTTGTGTGGGATGCTCTACCAGGTTCATTCGTAGATAATGCACTCAAAGGGCACTAAGCATAGAGTGTGAAAACTGAGTTTCCTTGAGAGCTGCTTGGAAGCCTGATGGTGTGTGAAGTTAGTGAGCCAAATGGAGTTGTTCTCCCACAGAATCCACTTTGCTGATCCTTCTTCAATATGCCCTTCACCAACATGCAGTGTTTCCTTGATTGAATTAGCTCTCACACCAATATTTGCGTCTAGAGCCTTTGCATTGAGGGCTATCTGAAAACGGCTGTGGCCCTGAAGTTGCCTGTGAATGTGCAGTTGGTGGCATGTGAAACCCGCATGTGGAGCATTCATTTGTGTGGGATGCTCTACCAGGTTCATTCCTAGATAATGCACTCAAAGGGCACTAAGCATAGAGTGTGAAAACTGAGTTTCCTTGAGAGCTGCTTGGAAGCCTGATGGTGTGTGAAATTAGTGAGCCAAATGGAGTTGTTCTCCCACAGGATCCACTTTGCTGATCCTTCTTCAATATGCCCTTCACCAACATGCAGTATTTCCTTGATTGAATTAGCTCTCACACCAATATTTGCGTTCTAGAGCCTTTGCATTGAGGGCTATCTGAAAACGGCTGTGGCGCTGAAGTTGCCTGTGAATGTGGAGTTGGTGGCATGTGAAACCCGCATGTGGAGCATTCGTTTGTGTGGATGCTCTACCAGGTTCATTCCTAGATAATGCACTCAAAGGGCACTAAGCATAGAGTGTGAAAACTGAGTTTCCTTGAGAGCTGCTTGGAAGCCTGATGGTGTGTGAAGTTAGGTGAGCCAAATGGAGTTGTTCTCCCACAAGAAGCACTCTGCTGATCCTTCTTCAATGTGCCCTTCACCAACATGCAATGTTTCCTTGATTGAATTAGCTCTCATACCAATATTTGCGTCTAGAGCCTTTGCATTGAGGGCTATCTGAAAACGGCTGTGGCGCTGAAGTTGCCTGTGAATGTGGAGTTGGTGGCATGTGAAACCCGCATGTGGAGCATTCGTTTTTTTGCGATGCTCTACCTGGTTCATTCCTAGATAATGCACTCAAAGGGCACTAAGCATAGAGTGTGAAAACTGAGTTTCCTTGAGAGCTGCTTGGAAGCCTGATGGTGTGTGAAGTTAGTGAGCCAAATGGAGTTGTTCTCCCACAGGATCCACTTTGCTGATCCTTCTTCAATATGCCCTTCACCAACATGCAGTGTTGTCCTTGATTGAATTAGCTCTCACACCAATATTTGCGTCTAGAGCCTTTGCATTGAGGGCTATCTGAAAACGGCTGTGGCGCTGAAGTTGCCTGTGAATGTGGAGTTGGTGGCATGTGAAACCCGCATGTGGAGCATTCGTTTGTGTGGGATGCTCTACCAGGTTCATTCCTAGATAATGCACTCAAAGGGCACTAAGCATAGAGTGTGAAAACTGAGTTTCCTTGAGAGCTGTTTGGAAGCCTGATGGTGTGTGAAGTTAGTGAGCCAAATGGAGTTGTTCTCCCACAAGAACCACTTTGCTGATCCTTCTTCAATATGCCCTTCACCAACATGCAGTGTTTCCTTGATTGAATTAGCTCTCACACCAATATTTGCGTCTGGAGCCTTTGCATTGAGGGCTATCTGAAAACGGCTGTCGCTCTGAAGTTGCCTGTGAATGTGGAGTTGGTGGGCATGTGAAACCCGCATGTGGAGCATTCGTTTGTGTGCGATGCTCTACCAGGTTCATTCCTAGATAATGCACTCAAATGGCACTAAGCATAGAGTGTGAAAACTGAGTTTCCTTGAGAGCTGCTTGGAAGCCTGATGGTGTGTGAAGTTAGTGAGCCAAATGGAGTTGTTCTCCCACAAGTTCCACTCGGCTGATCCTTCTTCACTATGCCCTTCACCAACATGCAGTGTTTCCCTTGATTGAATTAGCTCTCACACCAATATTTGCGTCTAGAGCCTTTGCATTGAGGGCTATCTGAAAACGGCTGTGGCGCTGAAGTTGCCTGTGAATGTGGAGTTGGTGGCATGTGAAACCCGCATGTGGAGCATTCGTTTTTTGGGATGCTCTACTAGGTTCATTCCTAGATAATGCACTCAAAGGGCACTAAGCATAGAGTGTAAAAACTGAGTTTCCTTGAGAGCTGCTTGGAAGCCTGATGGTGTGTGAAGTTAGTGAGCCAAATGGAGTTGTTCTCCCACAAGATCCACTCGGCTAATCCTTCTTCAATATGCCCTTCACCAACATGCAGTGTTTCCTTGATTGAATTAGCTCTCACACCAATATTTGCGTCTAGAGCCTTTGCATTGAGGGCTATCTGAAAACGGCTGTGGCGTTAAAGTTGCCTGTGAATGTGGAGTTGGTGGCATGTGAAACCCGCATGTGGAGCATTCGTTTGTGTGTGGATGCTCTACCAGGTTCATTCCTAGATAATGCACTCAAAGGACACTAAGCATAGAGTGTGAAAACTGAGTTTCCTTGAGAGCTGCTTGGAAGCCTGATGGTGTGTGAAGTTAGTGAGCCAAATGGAGTTGTTCTCCCACAGGATCCACTTTGCTGATCCTTCTTCAATATGCCCTTCACCAACATGCAGTGTTTCCTTGATTGAATTAGCTCTCACAACAATATTTGCGTCTAGAGCCTTTGCATTGAGGGCTATCTGAAAATGGCTGTGGCGCTGAAGTTGCCTGTGAATGTGGAGTTGGTGGCATGTGAAATCCGCATGTGGAGCATTCGTTTGTGTGGGATGCTCTACCAGGTTCATTCCTAGATAATGCACTCAAAGGGCACTAAGCATAGAGTGTGAAAACTGAGTTTCCTTGAGAGCTGCTTGGAAGCCTGATGGTGTGTGAAGTTAGTGAGCCAAATGGAGTTGTTCTCCCACAAGATCCACTTTTGCTGATCCTTCTTCAATATGCCCTTCACCAACATGCAGTGTTCCCTTGATTGAATTAGCTCTCACACCAATATTTGCGTCTAGAGCCTTTGCATTGAGGGCTATCTGAAAACGGCTGTGGCGCTGAAGTTGCCTGTGAATGTGGAGTTGCTGGCATGTGAAACCCGCATGTGGAGCATTCGTTTGTGTTCGATCCTCGCCAAGTTTCATTTCAGTCCTAGGCACACAAAGGGCACTAAGCATAGGGTGTGAAAACTGAGTTTCCTTGAGAGCCTGCTTGGAAGCCTGATGGTGTGTGAAGTTAGTGAGCCAAATGGAGTTGTTCTCTCCACAAGATCCACGTCGGCTGATCCTTCTTCAATATGCCCTTCACCAACATGCAGTTTCCCTTGATTGAATTAGCTCTCACACCAATATTTGCGTCTAGAGCCTTTGCATTGAGGGCTATCTGAAAACGGCTGTGGCGCTGAAGTTGCCTGTGAATGTGGAGTTGGTGGCATGTGAAACCCGCATGTGGAGCATTCGTTTGTGTGGGATGTTCTACCAGGTTCATTCCTAGATAATGCACTCAAAGGGCACTAAGCATAGAGTGTGTAAACTGAGTTTCCTTGAGAGCTGCTTGGAAGCCTGATGGTGTGTGAAGTTAGTGAGCCAAATGGAGTTGTTCTCCCACAAGATCCACTCGGCTGATCCTTCTTCAATATGCCCTTCACCAACATGCAGTGTTTCTTTGATTGAATTAGCTCTCACACCAATATTTGCGTCTAGAGCCTTTGCATTGAGGGCTATCTGAAAATGGCTGTGGCGCTAAAGGTGCCTGAGAATGTGGAGTTGGTGGCATGTGAAACCCGCATGTGGAGCATTCGTTTGTGTGGGATGCTCTACGCAGGTTCATTCGTAGATAATGCACTCAAAGGGCACTAAGCAGTAGAGTGTGAAAACTGAGTTTCCTTGAGAGCTGCTTGGAAGCCTGATGGAGTGTGTGAAGTTAGTGAGCCAAATGGAGTTGTTCTCCCACAGAATCCACTTTTGCTGATCCTTCTTCAATATGCCCTTCACCAACATGCAGTGTTTCCTTGATTGAATTAGCTTCTCACACCAATATTTGCGTCTAGAGCCTTTGCATTGAGGGCTATCTGAAAACGGCTGTGGCCCTGAAGTTGCCTTGTGAATGTGCAGTTGGTGGGCATGTGAAACCCGCATGTGGAGCATTCATTTGTGTGGGATGCTCTACCAGGTTCATTCCTAGATAATGCACTCAAAGGGCACTAAGCATAGAGTGTGAAAACTGAGTTTCCTTGAGAGCTGCTTGGAAGCCTGATGGTGGTGTGAAGTTAGTGAGCCAAATGGAGTTGTTCTCCACAGGATCCACTTTGCTGATCCTTCTTCAATATGCCCTTCACCAACATGCAGTGTTTCCTTGATTGAATTAGCTCTCACACCAATATTTGCGTCTAGAGCCTTTGCATTGAGGGCTATCTGAAAACGGCTGTGGCGCTGAAGTTGCCTGTGAATGGTGGAGTTGGTGGCATGTGAAACCCGCATGTGGAGCATTCGTTTGTGTGGGATCCTCGCCAAGTTTCATTTCAGTCCTAGGCACACAAAGGGCACTAAGCATAGGGTGTGAAAACTGAGTTTCCTTGAGAGCTGCTTGGAAGCCTGATGGTGTGTGAAGTTAGTGAGCCAAATGGAGTTGTTCTCCCACAAGAACCACTCAGCTGATCCTTCTTCAATATGCCCTTCACCAACATGCAATGTTTCCTTGATTGAATTAGCTCTCACACCAATATTTGCGGCTAGAGCCTTTGCATTGAGGGCTATCTGAAAACGGCTGTGGCGCTGAAGTTGCCTGTGAATGTGGAGTTGCTGGCATGTGAATCCCGCATGTGGAGCATTCATTTGTGTGGGATGCTCTACCAGGTTCATTCCTAGATAATGCACTCAAATGGCCACTAAGCATAGAGTGTGAAAACTGAGTTTCCTTGAGAGCTGCTTGGAAGTCTGATGGTGTGTGAAATTAGTGAGCCAAATGGAGTTGTTCTCCCACAGGATACACTTTGCTGATCCTTCTTCAATATGCCCTTCACCAACATGCAGTATTTCCTTGATTGAATTAGCTCTCACACCAATATTTGCGTCTAGAGCCTTTGCATTGAGGGCTATCTGAAAACGGCTGTGGCCCTGAAGTTGCCTGTGAATGTGGAGTTTGGTGGCATGTGAAACCCGCATGTGGAGCATTCGTTTGTGTGGGATGCTCTACCAGGTTCATTCCTAGATAATGCACTCAAAGGGCACTAAGCATAGAGTGTGAAAACTGAGTTTCCTTGAGAGCTGCTTGGAAGCCTGATGGTGTGTGAAGTTAGTGAGCCAAATGGAGTTGTTCTCCCACAAGAACCACTCTGCTGATCCTTCTTCAATATGCCCTTCACCAACATGCAGCGTTTCCTTGATTGAATTAGCTCTCACACCAATATTTGCGTCTAGAGCCTTTGCATTGATGGCTATCTGAAAACGGCTGTGGCGCTGGAAGTTGCCTGTGAATGTGGAGTTGGTGGCATGTGAAACCCGCATGTGGAGCATTCGTTTTTTTGGGATGCTCTACCTGGTTCATTCCTAGATAATGCACTCAAAGGGCACTAAGCATAGAGTGTGAAAACTGAGTTTCCTTGAGAGCTGCTTGGAAGCCTGATGGTGTGTGAAGTTAGTGAGCCAAATGGAGTTGTTCTCCCACAGGATCCACTTTGCTGATCCTTCTTCAATATGCCCTTCACCAACATGCAGTGCTTCCTTGATTGAATTAGCTCTCACACCAATATTTGCGTCTAGAGCTCTTTGCATTGAGAGGCTATCTGAAAACGGCTTGTGGCGCTGAAGTTGCCTTGTGAATGTGGAGTTGGTGGCATGTGAAACCCGCATGTGGAGTCATTCGTTTTGTGTGGGATGCTCTACCAGGTTCATTCCTAGATAATGCACTCAAAAGGGCACTAAGCATAGAGTGTGAAAACTGAGTTTCCTTGAGAGCTGCTTGGAAGCCTGATGGTGTGTGAAGTTAGTGAGCCAAATGGAGTTGTTCTCCCACAAGAACCACTCGGCTGATCCTTCTTCAAATATGCCCTTCACCAACATGCAGTGTTTCCTTGATTGAATTAGCTCTCACACCAATATTTGCGTCTAGAGCCTTTGCATTGAGGGGCTATCTGAAAACAGCTGTGGGCGCTGCAGTTGCCTGTGAATGTGGAGTTGGTGGCATGTGAAATCCGCATGTGGAGCATTCGTTTGTGTGGGATGCTCTACCAGGTTCATTCCTAGATAATGCACTCAAAGGGCACTAAGCATAGAGTGTGAAAACTGACTTTCCTTGAGAGCTGCTTGGAAGCCTGATGGTGTGTGAAGTTAGTGAGCCAAATGGAGTTGTTCTCCCACAAGATCCACTTTGCTGATCCTTCTTCAATATGCCCTTCACCAACATGCAGTGTTCCCTTGATTGAATTAGCTCTCACACCAATATTTGTGTCTAGAGCCTTTGCATTGAGGGCTATCTGAAAACGGCTGTGGCGCTGTAGTTGCCTGTGAATGTGGAGTTGGTGGCATGTGAAACCCGCATGTGGAGCATTCGTTTGTGTTCGATCCTCGCCAAGTTTCATTTCAGTCCTAGGCACACAAAGGGCACTAAGCATAGGGTGTGAAAACTGAGTTTCCTTGAGAGCTGCTTGGAAGCCTGATGGTGTGTGAAGTTAGTGAGCCAAATGGAGTTGTTCTCCCACAAGATCCACTCGGCTGATCCTTCTTCAATATGCCCTTCACCAACATGCAGTGTTTCCTTGATTGAATTAGCTCTCACACCAATATTTGCGTCTAGAGCCTTTGCATGAGGGCTATCTGAAAATGGCTGTGGCGCTAAAGGTGCCTGAGAATGTGGAGTTGGTGGCATGTGAAACCCGCATGTGGAGCATTCGTTTTGTGTGGGATGCTCTACCAGGTTCATTCCTAGATAATGCACTCAAAGGGCACTAAGCATAGAGTGTGAAAACTGAGTTTCCTTGAGAGCTGCTTGGAAGCCTGATGGTGTGTGAAGTTAGTGAGCCAAATGGAGTTGTTCTCCCACAGAATCCACTTTGCTGATCCTTCTTCAATATGCCCTTCACCAACATGCAGTGTTTCCTTGATTGAATTAGCTCTCACACCAATATTTGCGTCTAGAGCCTTTGCATTGAGGGCTATCTGAAAATGGCTGTGGCGCTGAAGTTGCCTGTGAATGTGGAGTTGGTGGCATGTGAAACCCGCATGTGGAGCATTCGTTTGTGTGGGATGCTCTACCAGGTTCATTCCTAGATAATGCACTCAAAGGGCACTAAGCATAGAGTGTGAAAACTGAGTTTCCTTGAGAGCTGCTTGGAAGCCTGATGGTGTGTGAAGTTAGTGAGCCAAATGGAGTTGTTCTCCCACAGGATCCACTTTGCTGATCCTTCTTCAATATGCCCTTCACCATCATGCAGTGTTTCCTTGATTGAATTAGCTCTCACACCAATATTTGAGTCTAGAGCCTTTACATTGAGGGCTATCTGAAAACGGCTGTGGCACTGAAGTTGCCTGTGAATGTGGAGTTGGTGGCATGTGAAACCCCCATGTGGAGCATTCGCTTGTGTGGGATGCTCTACCAGGTTCATTCCTAGATACTGCACTCAAAGGGCACTAAGCATAGAGTGTGAAAACTGAGTTTCCTTGAGAGCTGCTTGGAAGCCTGATGGTGTGTGAAGTTAGTGAGCCAAATGGAGTTGTTCTCCCACAGAATCCACTTTGCTGATCCTTCTTCAATATGCCCTTCACCAACATGCACTGTTTCCTTGATTGAATTAGCTCTCACACCAATATTTGCGTCTAGAGCCTTTGCATTGAGGGCTATCTGAAAACGGCTGTGGCGCTGAAGTTGCCTGTGAATGTGGAGTTGTGGCATGTGAAACCCGCATGTGGAGCATTCGTTTGTGTGGGATGCTCTACCAGGTTCATTCCTAGATAATGCACTCAAAGGGCACTAAGCATAGAGTGTGAAAACTGAGTTTCCTTGAGAGCTGCTTGGAAGCCTGATGGTGTGTGAAGTTAGTGAGCCAAATGGAGTTGTTCTCCCCACAAGAACCACTCGGCTGATCCTTCTTCAATATGCCCTTCACCAACATGCAGTGTTTCCTTGATTGAATTAGCTCTCACACCAATATTTGCGTCTAGAGCCTTTGCATTGAGGGATATCTGAAAACGGCTGTGGCGCTGAAGTTGCCTGTGAATGTGGAGTTGGTGGCATGTGAAACCCGCATGTGGAGCATTCGTTTGTGTGGGATGCTGACCAAGCTTCATGTCAGTCCTGGGCACACAAAGAGCACTAAGCATAGAGTGTGAAAACTGAGTTTCCTTGAGAGCTGCTTGGAAGCCTGATGGTGTGTGAAGTTAGTGAGCCAAATAGAGTTGTTCTCCCACAAGAACCACTCGGCTGATCCTTCTTCAATATGCCCTTCACCAACATGCAGTGTTTCCTTGATTGAATTAGCTCTCACACCAATATTTGTGTCTAGAGCCTTTGCATTGAGGGCTATCTGAAAATGGCTGTGGCGCTGAAGTTGCCTGTGAATGTGGAGTTGGTGGCATGTTGAAACCCGCATGTGGAGCATTCGTTTGTGTGGGATGCTCTACCAGGTTCATTTCAGTCCTAGCCATACAAAGGGCACTAAGCATAGAGTGTGAAAACTGAGTTTCCTTGAGAGCTGCTTGGAAGCCTGATGGTGTGTGAAGTTAGTGAGCCAAATGGAGTTGTTCTCCCACAAGAACCACTCGGCTGATCCTTCTTCAATATGCCCTTCACCAACATGCAGTGTTTCCTTGATTGAATTAGCTCTCACACCAATATTTGCGTCTAGAGCCTTTGCATTGAGGGCTATCTGAAAACGGCTGTGGCGCTGAAGTTGCCTGTGAATGTGGAGTTGGTGGCATGTGAAACCCGCATGTGGAGCATTCGTTTGTGTGGGATGCTCTACCAGGTTCATTCCTAGATAATGCACTCAAAGGGCACTAAGCATAGAGTGTGAAAACTGAGTTTCCTTGAGAGCTGCTTGGAAGCCTGATGGTGTGTGAAGTTAGTGAGCCAAATGGAGTTGTTCTCCCACAAGAACCACTCGGCTGATCCTTCTTCAATATGCCCTTCACCAACATGCAGTGTTTCCTTGATTGAATTAGCTCTCACACCAATACTTGCGTCTAGAGCCTTTGCATTGAGGGCTATCTGAAAACGGCTGTGGCGCTGAAGTTGCCTGTGAATGTGGAGTTGGTGGCATGTGAAACCCGCATGTGGAGCATTCGTTTGTGTGGGATGCCTCTACCAGGTTCATTCCTAGATAATGCACTCAAAGGGCACTAAGCATAGAGTGTGAAAACTGAGTTTCCTTGAGAGCTGCTTGGAAGCCTGATGGTGTGTGAAGTTAGTGAGCCAAATGGAGTTGTTCTCCCACAAGAACCACTCGGCTGATCCTTCTTCAATATGCCCTTCACCAACATGCAGTATTTCCTTGATTGAATTAGCTCTCACACCAATATTTGCGTCTAGAGCCTTTGCATTGAGGGCTATCTGAAAACGGCTGTGGCGCTGAAGTTGCCTGTGAATGTGGAGTTGGTGGCATGTGAAACCCGCATGTGGAGCATTCGTTTGTGTGGAATGCTGACCAAGCTTCATTTCAGTCCTGGGCACACAAAGATCACTAAGCATAGAGTGTGAAAACTGAGTTTCCTTGAGAGCTGCTTGGAAGCCTGATGGTGTGTGAAGTTAGTGAGCCAAATGGAGTTGTTCTCCCACAAGAACCACTCGGCTGATCCTTCTTCAATATGCCCTTCACCAACATGCAGTGTTTCCTTGATTGAATTAGCTCTCACACCAATATTTGCGTCTAGAGCCTTTGCATTGAGGGCTATCTGAAAACGGCTGTGGCGCTGAAGTTGCCTGTGAATGTGGAGTTGGTGGCATGTGAAACCCGCATGTGGAGCATTCGTTTGTGTGGGATGCTCTACCAGGTTCATTTCAGTCCTAGCCATACAAAGGGCACTAAGCATAGAGTGTGAAAACTGAGTTTCCTTGAGAGCTGCTTGGAAGCCTGATGGTGTGTGAAGTTAGTGAGCCAAATGGAGTTGTTCTCCCACAAGAACCACTCGGCTGATCCTTCTTCAATATGCCCTTCACCAAAATGCAGTGTTTCCTGATTGAATTAGCTCTCACACCAATATTTGCGTCTAGAGCCTTTGCATTGAGGGCTATCTGAAAACGGATGTGGCGCTGAAGTTGCCTGTGAATGTGGAGTTGGTGGCATGTGAAACCCGCAATGTGGAGCATTCGTTTGTGTGGGATGCTCTACCAGGTTCATTTCAGTCCTAGCCATACAAAGGGCACTAAGCATAGAGTGTGAAAACTGAGTTTCCTTGAGAGCTGCTTGGAAGCCTGATGGTGTGTGAAGTTAGTGAGCCAAATGGAGTTGTTCTCCCACAAGAACCACTCGGCT